>NC_084550.2:5972500-6252500 GCF_033978685.3 Nerophis lumbriciformis
GCCCTCGGGCCCGCGGAGGATGAGCACGGCGTAGCTCTCAGGTAAGACGTTCTTGAGCGTCTCCAAGGCGCGCTCGTAGGACAGGTCCACTAGAGGCTTGTTGTTGACGGCCAGTACGATGTCGCCCACCTGCACCAGGCCGCACTCCTCGGCGGCGCCGCCCCGGATTAAGTCCGACACGATGACGGGCGGCTTGGAAACCCTCTGCTTTACCAGAAAGCCCAGGCCGCCCACCTTCTTCTTGAAAAGACGCACCGAGATGATGTTGGGCTGCAGCTGGCACACCGTTGCCTCGGACTCCTGCATGGCGCCGGTCTGCGCGTGTGTGTGCGTGTGCGTGTGTGACTGGTGTGTGCCCTCAGGGAGTTTCTGAAAAGCAAGACAGGGAGAAGAGCAAACAGTCTATTAATTTAGCAGGAAATGGCTTTAGTAAGATACTTAACCTGCACTAAATATTGTATTAAGAAGTTGAAAACCATCACCATGTGATATATGTATATACATATCAGTGACGTGCGGTGAGGTTGATGGCTGGTGAGGCGCTGACTTCATCACAGTCAGATTTACAAACATATGAACCCTAAAGAGTATCTTATTTAAGGCTGCAGCTAACGACTATTTTTCTATCGATTAATCTACAGATTATTTTTTCGATTAATCGGTTAATCTATAGATTATTTTTTCGATTAATCTATAGATTATTTTTCCTTTTACCGATTTTTTTTTTTATTTAAAATGAAGATGAAAAAATAAATGTAGGCCAGTTTTTTCAAAAGGCATGGCTTTTATTTACAAAAAAAAAAAAAAAGTATGGCCACTCAGTCAACATTGACAACAACATGACAAAATATTCTGTAACAATGTAAACATTTAAAATTTAACAAAATTAAAAGTAGCTTATTTGCTTTTTAATGTGCAAATATAAAAGTAAACATCCAGTGCAAATCTTAATATTCTGCAATAGTATAAGCATTTCAAAAGTAAAAGTATTGCTTATTTTGCTTTAAAATGTGCAAAAATAAAGATAAACATCCAATACAAAAAAGTGCAAAACGAAAATAATCTGTAACAATGTAAACATTTCAACAAAAGTAAAAGTATTGCTTATTTGCTAAAATGTGCAAAAATAAAGATAAACATCCAATACAAAAAAGTGCAAAACAAAATATTTTGTAACAGTGTAAACATTTCAACAAAAGTAAAAGTATTGCTTATTTTGCTTAATAACACAACAATGATAGTATGATTAAAGTGAAAGTTAATTGTTGGTTTGTACATAGTATATGTAACTGTTAATGTTGTAAAAGGTATTTGCACAACTAATTAACGTTAGCGTTTGTGACACGTCTTGTGCCGTGGGGTTCTTTCAGGACCGACAGACTGAACGCCAGACGGCTTTGCCAGGTTTACAATCTTTTAATTTTACACAAAGTCTTTTCTCTTCCAACTCTTTTCTCTTTCTTTCCTCGCTTTTCAGCTCCTCTTCCTCGCTCGCTCGTCGTCCTGTCTCTGTCTCTCCTCCTCTCTCGCTCCACGTCAGCTTCACTCTGGCTCCTTCCAGTCTCTCTTCCCTTTCTCTCTGCTGCTCCCCTTTTCTTCAGCGAGAGGAGATTGGATGATCGTGCCCAGGTGCGCGGATCGCGCACCTGGGCACGATTGCGGCGTCGCTCCTGGCGCGCCCCACCTCGCCGCTCGCTCGCCGGCCCCGCCTCTCCACAGCGTTAAAGAGGAGTGCGTCTTTGTAAACACTGAACAGGCACGCCAACCGCGCCTCTCAGAGCGAAACGGTGCTTTAGTTTATGAATTTACAACGCAGATACAAATGACACATTCATGTTTTTGTGTAATGATGACAACGTATACTCACGCGGACAATTGACTTGTTGATGGTGATGGCAAGAACGCTGTCGGTTTTCTTTTCAAATGTTCGTTCATAACCGTTGTGCTGCTATGATAGGCCATTTCCGCTCGACACAGTGTGCATACAACAACATTATTAGGCCGTTTATTGAAATACTCCCACACTTTTGATGACTTTTGGCGTGCTTTTTTCCCCTCGCTCGCACCGTCTGCTTTGCGATCCGCCATGACAGTAGTGTGACGTAAATATGCGACGCATCGACGCACAAAAATGCCGTCGATGTATTTACGTAACCGATGACGTCGACTACGTCGACGCGTCGTTTCAGCCTTAATCTTATTCACCATTTGATTGGCAGCAGTTAATGAGTTATATTTAAAAGCTCATACCAGCATTCTTCCCTGCTTGGCACTCAGCATCGAGGGTTGGAATTGGGGGTTAAATCACCAAAAGTGATTCCCAGGCGCGGCGCCGCTGCTGCCCACTGCTCCCCTCACCTCCCAGGGGGTGATCAAGGGGATGGGTCAAATGCAGAGGACAAATTTCATTACACCTAGTGTGTGTGTGACAATCATTGGTACTTTAACTTAACTTTAACTTTACACATACAAACTGTAGCACACAAAAAAGCACATTTAATAAAAAAAACGTTATTATGGTCTTACCTTTACTCAGAAATTAAGTCCATGCGCCACAACTAAAGCCCTCACTTAAACTTTCCACGTGCAAGATTGAATCTATTTAAAAAAGTGTAACCGAGGGTTTATAAATGTCGCCTATACTGTATGAAACTACAAAATAACAAACACGGAGGCTCCAGTTTACACGAGGACCACTTTATTTACCTTCTTTCAAAAACCTCCGCAACGTGACATCACTTCCGCTCTTAGCGCCTTCAAAATAAGAGCTCAAGGCATATACCGTATAACAGCGCATAACAGGAACTTAACATCACAAAGAGGAAAGCCCATAAAAATAGGTTACAAAAGTTATTTAATAAGAAGCCAAAAAGTGCAAAAACAATCATGTTCGTGTTGGAGGAGTTGTGAATTAGATACACCTGCAGTCTGCAGGTGTGTCTAATGTTGTGTCCCTGCAGTCATTCACAACTCCTCCAACACGAACATTATTGTTTTTGCACTTTTTGGCTTCTTATGAAATAATTTTTTTAAATAGATTCAATCTTGCACGTGGAAAGTTTAAGTGTGGGCTTTAGTTGATACAACAATTCTACGGCGGGGGTGCAGGAGGCGAGCCTCAGCCAGTGCGTCTTTTGCAGCCGTTTTATGATCGCTCAGCACAAGAAATACGTTACACACATACAGTTGTTGACAAAATACACTGTACATTATATACCTCAGCTAACTAAACTATGGAAATGTATAATATAGTTCATATAGCAATACGGTCTCACTGCACAGCAGGCCAGCAGTTAGCCGAGTCCGGAATCCATGAGTGACGTGCCTCAACTGGCTGCTGATCACCGCACCGTGCAGTCACTGATACATAAGTATGTACAGTCGTGGTCAAAAGTTGACATACACTTGTAAAGAACATCATGTCATGGCTGTCTTGAGTTTCCAATCATTTCTACAACTCTTATTTTTGAATTATTATTATTATACTCTTATTTTTAACATTATTATTATCATTATTAAAGTAGTTCTGATTCTGATGTAAGCAAATATTATCATTGCTGTATGTATACTTTTGACCCAGCACATTTGCTCACACTTTCAGTAGACCCATAATAAATTCATAAAAGAAGCAAACTTCATGCATGTTTTTTGTGACCAACAAGTATGTGCTCCAATCACTCTGACACAAGTTGTAGAAATTATTGGAAACTCAAGAGAGCCATGACAATATGTTCTTTACAAGTGTATGTACACTTTTGACCACAACTGTATATATATATATATATATATATATATATATATATATATATATATATATATATATATATATATATATATATATATATATATATATATATATATATATATATATATATATATGTCAGTGACGTGCAGTCACTAGAGGCAGGTGAGGCGGGGCCTCACCTGCCATCATGGAAAGAAAAAAAAAAGTAAAAAAAAATAAAAATAATTAAATTGTTATATGTATGCAGTGATTATACTATAAAGTTATTTTCCATTTAACTTCACCAGTTTTAGATTATTTTTATTCAAAATCGTTGAATTTTCACATTTGCCGTTCAAATATTGAGAAGAGACGGTGCGGTGAACAGCAGCCAGTTGAGGCACGTCACTCAGTGCCTCAACACGGACGGACTCGGCTAACTGCTGGCCTGCTGTGCAGTGAGACCGTATTGCTATATGAACTATATGATACATTTCCATAGTTTAGTTAGCTGAGGTATATAATGTACAGTGTATTTTGTCAACAACTGTATGTGTGTAATGTCATGTTTGTGTAATCATGTTTTGTTTTAAGTCATGTTTTGTTTAGTTTCTGGCTTTTCACTCCCTTGTCTTGTCACCATAGCAACCATTAGTTTTCACCTGTCACGTCACGCACCTGTTTCACGTCTTGAGTCACGCACCTGTTTTCGTTAATCATGTCTGTAGTATTTACGTTCAGTGTTTTTCAGTTTGTTTTTCTGACGACCTCGCACCCCATACCGCACCACATTTATGCTCTGTCCATTCCTTTATGATCCTGCTTCATGTCCCTTGTCACAGTAAGTTTTGGTTCCATGTTTATAGTCTTTTTGTTTTTTCATAGTTTATTCTCCGCCACTGTGCGCGCTTTCATTTATTCCTTTTTTGATATATTAAATAAATCATGTACCTCCATTCCCGTCTCGCCCGTGCCAACTTTCCGTTGCATCCTGGAAAAGCAAACTCTCAAGACCAAGTCATGACAGTAGGTCGTCAGCAGACCCGCTTTTCCGCACGTAAGTTGGCCGATTTGGACAAATTGGATGAGGCTTCTTGGGAGGTGCTGCGTGCCATGGAGGCAGAGACGCTGCGCTTTTCCCCCAGGGAGTGCAGGGGGATGATGTGGGGGAATGGAGGCAAGTTGGTGCCGATCGGTACGTCACTTCAGCCACGGAAGCGCCGCCAAAGGCGAGGGACGCCAGGAAAGACTTCCGCGAGCCAGCAGGACACGCCGCTCCCACAAGCCCACAAAACATGATTACACAAACATGACATGTAACGTATTTCTTGTGCTGAGCGATCATAAAACGGCTGCAAAAGACGCACTGGCTGAGGCTCCAGTAGCCCCGCCTCCTGCACCCCCGCCGTAGAATTGTTATATAAACTAAAGCCCACACTTAAACTTTCCGCGTGCAAGATTGAATCTATTTAAAAAAGTTATTTCATAAGAAGCCAAAAAGTGCAAAAACAATAATGTTGGTGTTGGAGGAGTTGTGAATGACTGCAGGGCCACAACATTAGGTACACCGGCAGACTGCAGGTGTATCTAATTCACAACTCCTCCAACATGAACATTATTGTTTTTGCACTTTTTGGCTTCTTATTAAATAACTTTTGTAACCTATTTTCATGGGCTTTCCTATTTGTGATGTTATGTTCCTGTTATGCGCTGTTATACAGTATATGCCTTGAGCTCTTATTTTGAAGGTGCCAAGAGTGGAAGTGATGACATGTTGTAGTGGAGCGGAGGTTTTTGAAAGAAGGTAAATAAAGTGGTCCTCGTGTAAACTGGAGCCTCCGTGTTTGTTATTTTGTAGTTTCATACAGTATAGGCGACATTTATAAACCCTCGGTTACACTTTTTTAAATAGATTCAATCTTGCACGTGGAAAGTTTAAGTGAGGGCTTTAGTTGATATAACACACCCATCGGGGGGTTCATTAATCCAGCACAACAGCGACGAATGGACTTTATTTCTAAGTAAAGGTAAGACAATAATAACGTTTTTTGTATTAAATGTGCTTTTTTGTGTGCTACAGTTTGTATGTGTAAAGTTAAAGTTAAGTTAAAGTACCAATGATTGTCACACACACACTAGGTGTAATGAAATTTGTCCTCTGCATTTGACCCATCCCCTTGATCACCCCCTGGGAGGTGAGGGGAGCAGTGGGCAGCAGCGGCGCCGCGCCCGGGAATCATTTTTGGTGATTTAACCCCCAATTCCAAGCCTTGATGCTGAGTGCCAAGCAGGGAAGAATGCTGGTATGAGCTTTTAAACATAACCCGTTAACTGCTGCCAATCAAATGGTGAATAAGATACTCTTTAGGGTTCATATGTTTGTAAATCTGACTGTGATGAAGTCAGCGCCTCACCAGCCATCAACCTCACCGCACGTCACTGATATATATATATATATATATATATATATATATATATATATATATATCTTTTGAAATCAGAAAAACCTAGTAGCCAGGGTCCAGGGGCCGCAGGCCCCGGTAGGTCCAGGACAAAGTCCTGGTGGGGGGTTCAGGGGGGCGTAATTTTGGTTTATGAAAGAAATATAAATAAATATAAATATAAAATTTCATGACGACATTTTTCAAATTAATAAAAAGTAATAGAATAGTATGATAGTTATATGTTACTTGTTTTGAACATGTTATCGTTATCACAAATAAAAATATATACTGTACACAAATTATTTTTGATTTGATTTATTGTTTATGTAATAAAAGATTTACTTAAAATTTTATGTTTTGTGCGTTTTTTTATGCTACGAACTGTACTTACCGGCGATGTAAACCGAAGGAGACATTTCCGTAATGAAAGCTGCAACACCCTTTTTAGATCCCATCATGCACTGCAGCATTATCGGCACCAAATTCTGCCAAGGAATTTCGTTTGAGTCTATTTCTTCCGCGAGTTTTTTGTAAATGTTTTCGCCTGTGGAAGCCGTATTGCATTCCCTCAAAGACAGAAGTACTGACAATACTTTTCCAATGTCGTCATCGAAATATCGAACACAAATGGGGTACGGTTTTACATCGTCATAATCGGTGCTGCCGTCAGTCGACATGCGAAATGGTTCCGTCTTCATGACATCGGCGATACTTTTTGAGGATTCTGTTCCAAGACACTGAATAATGTTTGATGTTTTGGTTCGACCACATCCATATTTTTTGGCGATTTTCGAGTCGGGGAAACATTTTCCGAAATAACTGTCTCATGTGATCAGCCAGTGCGATTGGAAGTCCATGCTCAATTATTGCCTCCGTAAATAAAACTTCGGCATTCATCACATCCAAAGAATCTGTTTGGGCGACGAAAAACGTTGAAAGTTTTCCACTTGTATCGGCATTAGACTTGTGTTTTTTTGTCCCAACGTGGTCTTTTACATCGCTAATTCCTCCGTGTCCGATCGAAAAATCTTGTCTGCACAAGGTGCAATTCGCGTAGTTTTCACCCTTTTTGGAACGGATAATTATTCCCGGATAGGCTTTTGAATATTCTTCACGGAATGACTGCAGTTTTCTTTTCGGTTTAAGACTCGTTTGCGATTTTTCTCCGGCTGATTCCATGATCGTTCGCTCGTTTGGAAACAATGGCCTCGTGCTTGGCAGCGGTGCTATAAATAGCCTCGCGCATGGCATTCGGAATGGCTCGATAGGAAGTTACGGGAAGCAGTGTCGATTGTCATTGTTGTTACGCGATTTCGTGAATAAAACTTTAAAAAAAAAAAAAAAAATTTAATTAATGAAAAAACATATTTTTTATCACTGTAACCGTAACCCGGAATAGGTTGATGAAAACCGTACTAATTACGGGAAAACCGGAGTAGTTGGCAGGTATGTATGTATATATATATATATATATATATATATATATATATATTAGAGATGCGCGGTTTGCGGGCACAACCGCGGAGTCCGCGGATTATCCGCGGATCAGGCGGATGAAATTAAAAAAAATTAGATTTTATCCACGGGTCGGGTCGGGTCGGGTCGGGTGGTTCAAATTATTTAAAAAAATTAGATTTTAAATAAATTCAGGCGGGTGGCAGTTAAACCAATTCGGAAATATATATACATAGTTAAATGTTGTTACCCACATACGAAAAACGAGCAGGCACCTGCAGCATATGCCACAACAGAAGAAAAAAAAAGAGAAGAGATGGACACTTTTACGGAGCGGAGAAGGGACGCCTCGCCGGGGTCCGGGACCGAGGCCCCTTCCCCCGAGAGGGCCCCACCGGGAGCCGTAGCTGAGGTGATCCGCGAGAAGGGCCCGACGCACGTCCAGGGTCACCACCGCGCCCACCGCACCGACACCCCGCCTCGTCCGCCTTCGCCGCGGCCGGCGTCACGCGCAGCAGGTAAGCAGCTTACCTGCCCGGGGGCTCGTAACAGGGGTCACTCCGCGCGCTACGCCCGCGCAGCTTACCTGCCCGCCACCCCTGTTGCCGGGGGCGCGTAACAGGGGTCACTCCGCGCGCAGTGCGCTCACGAAAGGGGTGGGGCTCACCCTGGTTGATATAGACAGCAGCTAGGACGGTGGCCATGGAAGTCGGAACCCGCTAAGGAGTGTGTAACAACCCACCTGCCGAATCAACTAGCCCTGAAAATGGATGGCGCTGGAGCGTCGGGCCCATATACCCGGCCGTCGCCGGCAGCGAGACGCGCTTGGAGGTGCGCTCAGCGCGGCTCCCATATGATTGCGCACTGGTGTGCGTCTGGGTCGTGACAGCGTGGCACGCGAATGTCTGTGCTGCATTGGATCAGTCTCCTTTCTTTAACAGGCAAAAGCTTTATAACCTCACCTTGCATCGTCTATATTAGATATATAACAACGAGCGGGTGCGGGCGGATGGCGGGCGGATGCGGTTCTGATCAAATGTTAGATCGGGTGGATTGCGGATGGTTGACGACTTTCTGATGCGGTTGCGGATGAAATAATTGCCTATCCGCGCATCTCTAATATATATATATATATACATCTATTACGTTGGACAAATTCAGAGTTACAGTGTATATGTATGAATTGGAGATAGTACACAATAGAGCATTTTGGAGACACACACTCAGCTTATTTGCATCAACACTGCGGTATGTTCCCAGTAGAAGTTACTCAAAAACACTTTGAAACATTCCGCCATCAAATCTCATGGCCATCGCCAGCTTTGTTCTGTATACAAAGTTTGTCATTTTACTCCTACACTGCAGAGGCCGCGCCTACAGAAGGGTAAGAAGGAGTCACACAGGGGTGGGGTTGAATGCTTCTTGATATTATTCCCTGCACTGTGTCTACGGGGGGAGCGCCGCAAGGCCCTCACGCCGCTCCGGTGTCAAGTCGGATCGGGTTGAGTGGCGTGATTGAGGCTCGGAGCATGTGATGCACATCACATCCATGCTCATCAAACCATTCAGGGAGATTCTAGGCAGGGTTTGATCACTTACTTTGGGCTACATTTGCATGATACCTTTATTAATGTACTGAAGATTTGCTGCTGAACTGACTTGAATATTCTGGTTATCTCGTTAAGTATTAGACCAGTCCATGCAGCGCAGTCGTACACCACTGCAAACCAATAACCGCTAGTGCAGGCCTGCGCAAATTAAGGCCCGGGGGCCACATGCGGCCCGTTAAACTTTTCAATCTGGCCCGCAGGACATTCCCCCCCCAATTTGTTTTCGATATTTAAGATCGATTTTTACCCTTCGCGTTCATATTTCGCTGTGTTTTTTTGCATTTTTGTTGCGTTTCACTTGATTGTAATATATGTTGTCAATATTCAGTGTTTTATCGTTCATAGTTAACGTTGGGGTTTGGGTGGCGGGGTTGAGGTGAGGGGGGTAGGTGGAAATGTATATTGTAGCGTCCCGGAAGAGTTAGTGCTGCAAGGGGTTCTGGGTATTTGTTCTGTTGTGTTTATGTTGTGTTACGGTGCGGATGTTCTCCCGAAATGTGTTTGTCATTCTTGTTTGGTGTGGGTTCACAGTGTGTGGCGCATATTTGTAACAGTGTTAAAGTTGTTTGTACGGCCACCCTCAGTGTGACCTGTATGGCTGTTGACCAAGTATGCGTTTGCATTCACTTGTGTGTGTGAAAAGCCGTAGATATTATGTGACTGGGCCGGCACGCAAAGGCAGTGCCTTTAAGGTTTATTGGCGCTCTGATTTAAAAAGTCATACATTTTACTTTTTGAAACCGATACCGATAATTTCCGATATTACATTTTAAATCACACTTTTTCTGCAGGCGAGCTACTTTTCAATTGATCAAGTCGTGGGGATCTACCTCATTCATATATACAGGTAAAAGCCAGTAAATTAGAATATTTTGAAAAACTTGATTTATTTCAGTAATTGCATTCAAAAGGTGTAACTTGTACATTATATTTATTGATTGCACACAGACTGATGCATTCAAATGTTTATTTCATTTACTTTTGATGATTTGAAGTGGCAACAAATGAAAATCCAAAATTCCGTGTGTCACAAAATTAGAATATTACTTAAGGCTAATACAAAAAAGGGATTTTTAGAAATGTTGGCCAACTGAAAAGTATGAAAATGAAAAATATGAGCATGTACAATACTCAATACTTGGTTGGAGCTCTTTTTGCCTCAATTACTGCGTTAATGCGGCGTGGCATGGAGTCGATGAGTTTCTGGCACTGCTCAGGTGTTATGAGAGCCCAGGTTGCTCTGATAGTGGCCTTCAACTCTTCTGCGTTTTTGGGTCTGGCATTCTGCATCTTCCTTTTCACAATACCCCACAGATTTTCTATGGGGCTAAGGTCAGGGGAGTTGGCGGGCCAATTTAGAACAGAAATACCATGGTCCGTAAACCAGGCACGGGTAGATTTTGCGCTGTGTGCAGGCGCCAAGTCCTGTTGGAACTTGAAATCTCCATCTCCATAGAGCAGGTCAGCAGCAGGAAGCAGGAAGTGCTCTAAAACTTGCTGGTAGACGGCTGCGTTGACCCTGGATCTCAGGAAACAGAGTGGACCGACACCAGCAGATGACATGGCACCCCAAACCATCACCCAACCATGCAAATTTTGCATTTCCTTTGGAAATCGAGGTCCCAGAGTCTGGAGGAAGACAGGAGAAGCACAGGATCCACGTTGCCTGAAGTCTAGTGTAAAGTTTCCACCATCAGTGATGGTTTGGGGTGCCATGTCATCTGCTGGTGTCGGTCCACTCTGTTTCCTGAGATCCAGGGTCAACGCAGCCGTCTACCAGCAAGTTTTAGAGCACTTCATGCTTCCTGCTGCTGACCTGCTCTATGGAGATGGAGATTTCAAGTTCCAACAGGACTTGGCGCCTGCACACAGCGCAAAATCTACCCGTGCCTGGTTTACGGACCATGGTATTTCTGTTCTGAAATTGGCCCGCCAACTCCCCTGACCTTAGCCCCATAGAAAATCTGTGGGGTATTGTGAAAAGGAAGATGCAGAATGCCAGACCCAAAAACGCAGAAGAGTTGAAGGCCACTATCAGAGCAACCTGGGCTCTCATAACACCTGAGCAGTGCCAGAAACTCATCGACTCCATGCCACGCCGCATTAACGCAGTAATTGAGGCAAAAGGAGCTCCAACCAAGTATTGAGTATTGTACATGCTCATATTTTTCATTTTCATACTTTTCAGTTGGCCAACATTTCTAAAAATCCCTTTTTTGTATTAGCCTTAAGTAATATTCTAATTTTGTGACACACGGAATTTTGGATTTTCATTTGTTGCCACTTCAAATCATCAAAATTAAATGAAATAAACATTTGAATGCATCAGTCTGTGTGCAATGAATAAATATAATGTACAAGTTACACCTTTTGAATGCAATTACTGAAATAAATCAAGTTTTTCAAAATATTCTAATTTACTGGCTTTTACCTGTATATAATTTACATTTACTTATATATGACATATATGTTTTTGTTAACAATTTAAAGGTGTTTAATGATAATGCAAGCATGTTTAACACATATAGTTAATATTGTTAAAAAATTAAAGGTGTTTAATGATAATACAAGTATGTTTAATACATATAGTTAATATTGTTAACAAGTAAAAGGTGTTTAAAGATAATGCAAGCATGTTTAACACATATAGTTAATATTGTTAAAAAATTAAAGGTGTTTAATGATAATACAAGCATGTTTAATACATATAGTTAATATTGTTAACAACTTAAAGGTGTTTAAAAATAATACAAGCATGTTTAACACATATAGTTAATATTGTTAATAATTTAAAGGTGTTTAAAGATAATACAAGCATGTTTAACACATATAGTTAATATTGTTAATAAGTTAAAGGTGTTTAAAGATAATACAAGCCTGTTTAACACATATAGTTAATATTGTTAATAAGTTAAAGGTGTTTAAAGATAATACAAGCATGTTTAACACATATAGATTCCTTTCTTTCATGAAGACAAGAATATAAGTTGGTGTATTACCTGATTCTGATGACTTGCATTGATTGGACAGAGGTGCTGATAAGGTCCGCATTTTCGAATGGAGGAGAAAAAAAGTCCTCCTTTCTGTCCAATACCACATGAAAGTGGTTGGTTTTTGGCATCTTATTTGTCCAGCTTCCGTACTCCTTTGTATACACTTTACAAGAAATACATTGTCGGCAAACTCCGTAGCTTGCTAGCTTGTGCACGCCAGCTTTCTGAGACTCCTGTTTTGTTAGCGCAACTGTGCAACTGTGCAGTCGGTCTTTGGAGTTTTGACGACAGGTGCGGCGCCAGAGTCTGTTGAAATAAAGTGTTTCTCGCCTTCCAGTCGGTAATTTTAATGAGCTGGCAGCAGCCAGCGTCATCTCAGAAGACCCTCGGGTGCCGTGAATGTCAATCAAGTGACGAAAGTGACGTCATAGTGAAGATTTATGATCGCTCATTTTTAGGACTATTTTTTTAATGCCTGGCTGGTGATCGACTGACACACCCTCCGAGATCGACCGGTAGCTCGCGATCGACGTAATGAGCACCCCTGTTTTAAAGCATTTATCGGCCGATAATATCGGCACTCTGATATTATCGGACATCTCTAATTCACACTGTTCAGACCGTTGCGCTCTTCTTGAGATGTGTACTTAAAGGAGAATGATTTGCTAGCAATTTGCAGTTTTGTCATGTTTCATTTCAAAGATCCATGAAGCCGTTTACACAGACGCTCAGCAGTTTTATGTTTTACATGCTCCTACTGTACCAAAAATAAATGCAACCGTGACCTTAAAGCAGATCCGTGTTCACGGTGTACCGTTACATCAATAAGAGCAACACACTTCTGTCTGATCCGTGCACCTTTTACTTGTTACACTGACATACCTGCCAACTTTTGAAATCAGAAAAACCTAGTAGCCAGGGTCCAGGGGCCGCAGGCCCCGGTAGGTCCAGGACAAAGTCCTGGTGGGGGGTTCAGGTTCGCCCCCCGACGCAAAATGATTGATTGCATTCAGACAGGTTAAAATGTTGCTAAAACCATCACTTTTCTATCAGTCACAGTGACTTTTCAAAACAAAAATATTACAGCAAAAATCATATGGGTTGATTGACATGTTTATTCTGTAAGCTAACTTCAATAGTTTGAAATTATTTTGACAGTTAATGCCAGTTATCCTGTCAACCTTTCACAAGACTTCAATTTGTTAATTGAAAGTATAAACAGTATAAACACTTTTTACAGTAAACAAATGGTAAAACAGTACTAAACAATTCCATTTAAAAAAAAATTGGTGTCATTATTAACTTTCTGTCCAAGCTTGTATAATCTACTGCCTTGTTCAATTGTAAAAAAATATTCTGTGCCTAAAATTCACATTTCTATCACAATGATCATACTGTAAACATGGTAAGCTAACTTCATTAAAATTAATAGTCCTGTCAATAGCATGGAATTACAATTCAAATGTAGTTTTTTTGTGAGCCTTTCAAAATAATTCAAAATATGAAAAATTAATGAACATCAATTTAAGCCATCAGACACTTGAAAAGTGGCACATCACATCTCTAATGTAATCATTTTAACTTTTCAACAGAAATAGCACTGCAAAAATATTAAGGACATACTTCTGTATTTTGGTAGTTATGCTGTCAACATTTAACAAGATTTCTTCAACTTGGACTTGAAAGCATAAATAGTATAAACACTTTTAACAGTATAACAGTACTAAACAATTCCAATAGATAACATTGGTGTCATTACCTTTTTGTGGCTAAAATCCGAAAAACGTTGAAAGTTTTCCACTTGTATCGCTAGCAACGGCATTAGACTTGTGTTTTTTTTTTTTTTTTTTTGTCCCAACGTGGTCTTTTACATCGCTAATTCCTCCGTGTCCGATCGAAAAATCTTGTCTGCACAAGGTGCAATTCGCGTAGTTTTCACCCTTTTTTGGAACGGATAATTATTCCCGGATAGGCTTTTGAATATTCTTCACGGAATGACTGCAGTTTTCTTTTCGGTTTAAGACTCGTTTGCCATTTTTCTCCGGCTGATTCCATGATCGTTCGCTCGTTTGGAAACAATGGCAACTGGTGCCTCGTGCTTGGCAGCGGTGCTATAAATAGCCTCGCGCATGGCATTCGGAATGGCTCGATAGGAAGTTACGGGAAGCAGTGTCGATTGTCATTGTTGTTACGCGATTTCGTGAATAAAACTTAAAAAAAAAATTTTTTTTTTTAATTAATGAAAAACCGTGTTTTTTTATCACTGCAACCGTAACCCGGAATAGGTTGATGAAAACCGTACTAATTACGGGAAAACCGGAGTAGTTGGCAGGTATGCACTGACTTGATGGCTTCAACTCAACCTGCTTTGCGAAGACGGAAGGCTCGACTAAATTTATCAAGCAAAAAAAAAAAAAATGTAAAAATGGAAAGACTTGGATTGCTGCTGTCCCACATAAAAAAAAAATAAATAAATAAAAAAATCCTCAGCCTCCTCTTATGCTTCGTCTCGGTGCTTTAAGCTCGCGATGCATTGAGGAAAAGGGAAAGCGCATTCTCAGTGACGCTCCCTCTGACGCCGAGTCTGCCAGAGAGGCCAACTTGCATCTGGCCGTGTGGGCGGTGTCACATGGAACGTATACACCACTAAAAAAAAAAGGAAATTACACAAAAAGACACGGCTGAGGCTGCTGTGGCCAGGCATCGAGCACCAAGGACAGCGCTCTGCCTTCATGACCTCTTACCTCCTGTCACAAAAAGCACCCATACGCCGACCTTGCTGCGTTGGCTAATCTTCAATAAAAAGGTAACCCTCATCCCTTCTCGCTTTGCATATGCATCCCCAAATCTTTGAAGGGGTCGTTCGGTGAGTTTGTGCCTTTAGGGGGGTACTGAACCCCACCAGTTTCATATGCGCTTTTACCGAACCCTTCTTAGTGAATTTTTTTTTTTTTTCTTAATTGAATCTTAATTTATAAATATTAATCATGAAATGTTATTATATGAAAGAAACACTAATAAAGATATATTTTCCAAACAGAAAGTTACAGGAATGTAAACATGATCCCATGTTTACATCTCATTGTGCAACATGTGAATGTTTTAGTGGGAACTAAATGCGATGTCGGAAAGGGGTAAAAAATGATTTCCAAAGCAGGACCCCCACCCAGACATACAATACTAGTACACAGCTCATGAAAAACAATATGTTATATTAGACAAATTAATAAAACGTTGAACTTGTTATTTAGTCAGGTTTGGGACAGGTTTGCTGCTGGTGTGGCCAAAGTGTACACCTAAGTTAAAGTACCTCTTAGAGAGAGCATGTCCCAAATTCCAAGCTGCTGTTTTGAGGCATGTTAAAAAAAAAAAATAATGCACTTTGTGACTTCAATAATAAATATGGCAGTGCCATGTTGGCATTTTCTTTCACATAACTTGAGTTGATTTATTTTGGAAAACCTTGTTACATTGTTTAATGCATCCAGCAGGGCGTCACAACAAAATTAGGCATAATAATGTGTTAATTCCACCACCGTATATATCGGTTGATATCGGTATCGGTAATTAAGAGTTGGACAATATCGGAATATCGGCAAAAAAACGCCATTATCGGACATCTCTATTAAAGACCTTAGGAACCTCCGGAAGAAGGTCCACACTAGAGATGCGCGGATAGGCAATTATTTCATCCGCAACCGCGTCAGAAAGTCGTCAACCATCCGCCATCCACCCGATGTAACGTTTGATCAGAACTACACCCGCCCACCATCCGCCCGTTGTTATATATCTAATATTAATAAAAAAAAATAAAAAAAAGGGTGAAAACTACGCGAATTGCACCTTGTGCAGACAAGATTTTTCGATCGGACACGGAGGAATTAGCGATGTAAAAGACCACGTTGGGACAAAAAAACACAAGTCTAATGCCGTTGCTAGCGATACAAGTGGAAAACTTTCAACGTTTTTCGTCGCCCAAACAGATTCTTTGGATGTGATAAATGCCGAAGTTTTATTTACGGAGGCAATAATTGAGCATGGACTTCCAATCGCACTGGCTGATCACATGTGACAGTTAATAATGTAATGCAACCTTTAAAAATCATTACGCGGTGATCGCGATCCCAAAAATAAACTTTTCTTGCATGATAATGTCCAGAAAAATTCGCTTTATATTACTATAGAGTCCTTTTAACGAATGAGTTTGATGGTTTATCACAAACCTTAAATGAAAGAAGTCCTTTGTTCTCCTGCACCATGCATGCGCAATCCTGTCGGCTGTATTTCACAGCACGACATACTGTAAAAAGTGTTTATACTATTTATACTTTCAATTAACAAATTGAAGTCTTGTGAAAGGTTGACAGGATAACTGGCATTAACTGTCAAAATAATTTCAAACTATTGACGTTAGCTTACAGAATAAACATGTCAATCAACCCATATGATTTTTGCTGTAATATTTTTGTTTTGAAAAGTCACTGTGACTGATAGAAAAGTGATGGTTTTAGCAACATTTTAACCTGTCTGAATGCTAATAGTCATTTTGCATCGGGGGGCGAAGCCCTGAACCCTCCACCAGGACTTTGTCCTGGACCTACCGGGGCCTGCGGCCCTTGGACCCTGGCTACTAGGTTTTTCTGATTTAAAAGTTGGCAGGTATGGTGAGGTTATAAAGCTTTTGCCTGTTAAAGAAAGGAGACTGATCCAATGCAGCACAGACATTCGCGTGCCACGCTGTCACGACCCAGACGCACACCAGTGCGCAATCATATGGGAGCCGCGCTGAGCGCACCTCCAAGCGCGTCTCGCTGCCGGCGACAGCCAGGTATGGGCCCACGCTCCAGCGCCATCCATTTTCAGGGCTAGTTGATTCGGCAGGTGGGTTGTTACACACTCCTTAGCGGGTTCCAACTTCCATGGCCACCGTCCTGCTCTCTATATCAACCAGGGTGAGCCCCACCCCTTTCATGAGCGCACTACGCGCGGAGTGACCCCTGTTACGCGCCCCCGGCAACAGGGGTGGCAAGCAGGTAAGCTGCGCGGGCGGAGCGCGCGGAGTGACCCATGTTACGAGCCCCCGGCCACGGGGGTGGCGGGCAGGTAAGCTGCTTACCTGCTGCGCGTGACGCCGGCCGCGGCGAAAGCGGACGAGGCGGGGTGTCGGTGCGGTGGGCGCGGTGGTGACCCTGGACGTGCGTCGGGCCCTTCTCGCGGATCGCCTCAGCTACGGCTCCCGGTGGGGCCCTCTCGGGGGAAGGGGCCTCGGTCCCGGACCCCGGCGAGGCGTCCCTTCTCCGCTCCGTAAAAGTGTCCATCTCTTTTCTTTTTTTTTCCTTCTGTTGTGGCATATGCAGCAGGTGCCTGCTCGTTTTTCGTATGTGGGTAACAACATTTAACTATGTATATATATTTCCCAATTGGTTTAACTGCCACCCGCAAAAAAAAAAAAAAAAAAAAAAAATTAATCCGCCCGACCCGACCCGCGAGCGGATAAAATCTTAGTTTTTTTAATTTCATCCGCCCGATCCGCGGATAATCCGCGGACTCCGCGGTTGTGTCCGCAAACCGCGCATCTCTAGTCCACACAAAAGGGACAGAGGATAAAGTTTGGAGGTCACCGGACCCAAATGGATCACAGGTTGACTAGTTAAGTACATAAACTGAGTGGGGGGGGGAAGGTGCGAGCGGCTCCCTTTCGTCGACGACTCAAGTGTCCTAAGGCACAGGAATAACTTTATTCCTTCCCCCTCTGTGTGAATGCACCCCACTGAGGTGAGAGATGACCAATGAATGATGTGAATATTGATGGGGAATAGTGTTTCGAGCGTCACCATGGAAATGGAACGAAATAAAGCCTTTTTTTTTTTTTTCCAATGGCCATATATGTAAATATACAGTACATACATATGAGGCTCATTTGACCAATTCGACTGTACTGTTGCGAAAGTGGCGACATGTCACAGTTGATATGCACTTAGAAGCGATGCATATTCACGCATGCATATAAAGAGGACTGGCCAGTCAAGCAGACCAAAAAACAAACAAAAAAAAAAGCTATTGTGGTTAATGATATCATGTATAATTTTCTGATATGATTGGAAGTAGCACGTGTTTGCATTTGGTCACATAATCCTTTTAAAGGCAGTCTTCTACCAAAGTGCAGAGAGCTCCCCAGAAATTGGGAATCCCATAAGAATGTGAGTGTCAGGTTTAAGAGGAGGATTAAAGACTAAAGATGTCCGATAAATGCTTTAAAATGCAATAATCGGAAATTATCGGCATCGGTTTCAAAATGATCGGTATCGGTTTTTAAAAAAGTAAAATGTATGACTTGTGTACACGCAGGGCCGGCCCGTGGCATAGGCCGTATAGGCAAATGCTAAGGGCGCCGTCCATCAGGGGGCGCCATGCCAGTGCCACAAATGTTGGAGAAAAAAAAATAAAAATAAAAATAAAAAAAAGTTGGTACTATTATTTCTAAATACAAAAAATCATCCCACGTTAATTAAAATGCAAAGTAAAGCCTATTTAATAGAAATATTATTTGTTACAACATTACGCCCCCTCCCTTCCCGTATCATGACTCTTTTTGGACGTCACCACATCAAAAAATCAACACAAGATGTCAAAACGGCCAAAACTGTCAGGTGCCATAGGGAAAAAAAAGAGAAAAGAAGAGGAGGAGAAACGAGAAAAGACAGAGGTAGCAGGTAGGTACACGTTAGCCTACATGAAATTATTTGTCTGTTACAGAATGTGATAGTAACCTGGCTTTTTAGCATTAAGCTAAGGTTACATGATTCGGCAATTGCTAATCAATAAATAGCTAGTTCTGTTTTAACGTCGGGTTAATATTGTGGAGGGGGCTAAATTGTCATGGAAAATAATAATGTAACGTTAGGTAATTACAGTACTCCCACCTTACATTCCTCAGGGACATTTGTATTAGATCTTTTAAGCAGGTGTTTTTTGTTTACATTGTTATTGCCTTCTGGTTAGCTAATGTTTGCCCTGCAGGTAATAGTCACTTTTCCACCCCTTTATATATTAGGTATAGTTGTAAGTAAAAAAAAAAAAGGTCAAAGACAAAGCTATTCGGTTTCTTGTGAGTATATACACTTCACTGCCGATGTGGGGGGGGCGCCACCTAAAATCTTGCCTAGGGCGCCAGATTGGTTAGGGCCGGGCCTGTGTACACGGACGTAGGGAGAAGTACAGAGCGCCAATAAACCTTAAAGGCACTTCCTTTGCGTGCCGGCCCAGTCACATAATATCTACGGCTTTTCACACACACAGGTGAATGCAATGTATACTTGGTCAACAGCCATACAGGTCACACTGAGGGTGGCCGTATAAACAACTTTAACACGGCTACAAATATGCACCACACTGTGAACCCACACCAAACAAGAATGACAAACACATTTCGGGAGAACATCCGCACCGTAACACAACATAAACACAACAGAACAAATACCCAGAAGCCCTTGCAGCACTAACTCTTCCGGGTCGCTACAATATACATTTCCCCCTACTTCGCGTTCATATTTCGCTGTGTTTTTTTGCATTTTTGTTGCATTTCACTTGATTGTAATATATGTTCAGTGTTTTATCGTTAATAGTTAATGTTGTAAATCCCACGTTCTTTATTTTCATGTACATTCTGGGTCTCATTCAGTAAAAAAAAAATTAAAATTCCATTCTGTTTTTTTAAGGCGGTCTGTCATAACGTTTTAGCATTCAATCAGACATTATTGTGAGGTTTTGTATTAGTGTTCCTAAAAATCAGATATATTTTTTTAGACTGTAGCTGCCATTATGATGTGTAGTGACGTTTTCTAATGACCGTAAGTATTGAACTATACAAAGTATTTCAATGGTTGGAATCTGCGCTTTTGCATGACAGGTTGTCAATATTCAGTGTTTTATCGTTCATAGTTAATATTGTAAATCCCGCATTCTTTATTTTCATGTACATTCTGCGTGTCTCATTCAGGAAAAAAAGGGAACATACCATTCTGGTTTTTTTTTTAAGCAGTCTGTCATAACTTTTTTAGCATTCAATCAGACATTATTGTGAGGTTTTGTATTAGTGTTCCTAAAAAATAGATATACCGGCCCCCAGACATATCTTTTTCTCTAAATTTTACCCCTCGAGTTAAAATAATTGCCCAGGCCTGCGCTAGGGCAATGGTTCTTAACCGTACTGAACCCCACTAGTTTCATATGCGCATTCACCGAACCCTTCTTTAGTGATTATTTTTTTTCCTTAATTTAATCTTATATAAATATTAATCATGAAATGTTATTCTATGAAAGAAACACTAATAAAGATATATTTTCCAAACAGAAAGTTACAGGAATGTAAACATGATCCCATGTTTACATCTCATTGTGCAACATGTGAATGTTTTAGTGGGGAACTAAATGCGATATCGGAAAGGGGTAAAAAATGATTTCCAAAGCAGGACCCCCACCCAGACATACAATACTAGTACACAGCTCATGAAAAACAATATGTTATATTAGACAAATTAATAAAACGTTGAACTTGTTATTTAGTCAGGTTTGGGACAGGTTTGCTGCTGGTGTGGCCAAAGTGTACACCTAAGTTAAAGTACCTCTTAGAGAGAGCATGTCCCAAATTCCAAGCTGCTGTTTTGAGGCATGTTAATAAAAAAAAATAATGCACTTTGTGACTTCAATAATAAATATGACAGTGCCATGTTGGCATTTTTTTTCCCCATAACTTGAGTTGATTTATTTTGGAAAACCTTGTTACATTGTTTAATGCATCCAGCGGGGCGTCACAACAAAATTAGGCATACTAATGTGTTAATTCCATGACATTAAGAGTTGGACGATATCGGAATATCGGCAAAAAAGCCATTATCGGACATCTCTATTAAAGACCTTAGGAACCTCCGGAAGAAGGTCCACACAAGAGGGACAGAGGATAAAGTTAGGAGGTCACCGGACCCAAATGGATCACAGGTTGACTAGTTAAGTACATAAACTGAGTGGTATGCACCAAGATTTGACCCACAAGGAGAGGAGGT
The DNA here is from genome assembly GCF_033978685.3 of Nerophis lumbriciformis. Taxonomy (NCBI): domain Eukaryota; kingdom Metazoa; phylum Chordata; class Actinopteri; order Syngnathiformes; family Syngnathidae; genus Nerophis; species Nerophis lumbriciformis. The sequence continues at coordinate 5,993,789 of NC_084550.2, forward strand.
GTACATGAAATGGTATTTAAACACGGTGTTCCGACCGGACAGCAGAATGAAGAGATTTGGCACTTCTTCTCCTATAGAGCTGCAGTTCTATTCCGAGGCTCGCTGAAACAAAATAAAGCTTTTTGCTTGACGATTCCTCTTGACGTCTCCTTGGCTCATCATCATGCATTATATGTATCATTTCCTTACATAATGATTTTTTACAAATAATGTGCATTTGGTGTAAAAAAAGACACTCAAAGCACAACCAATTCCCAACTCGTTTTCCCATAATTTAATGTACTTATTTTGGTCCTAAAATTGACATACAAGAGCTATTGGACTAAATGTATGACTGGAAGCTGAAATAGACAGTTTTTTTTATAATAATTACTCTGATTTGATTTGATTTTGTTTCCCAAATTGCGTTTGAAAAGTTGCTATGTACAGAAATAAAATTAATTGTCAAATAAAGAAGGATCATTTCACACAGCAGCAACAAGTTCCAGAGGCACTTTTTGCTGCTAAAAATAAAGACTGTGGAGGTGCAGCAGTTGGCAGCGTGCACGTCTACAGCATGCATTTGGCGCAGAAACAAGATGCAAAACAACAACAACAACAACAACAACAAAAAACAACAACTCACCCCCCGAGAACGACGAGGCTTGGATGGCGGACGCGCCAAACGCGGTGCACAAAAAAGGAAAAAACAAACAAACTTGGGTGTCAAACTCCTGCGCTCCTCAGCGGCACTCGGCGTTCATCCCTCCCGATGAAAGGGGGGGGGGAGGAAAAAAAAAAGTGTCCAAGCAGAGGGTGGCGCGCTCTGCCTCTCTGGAGGCACGCTTGTGACTTGGCGCGCACCCGGGCCGCCTTTTAAGTGAGCGGCGACGCGAGAGAGAGCGGCGCGCGCGGCCATTCACTTGGGGGGGGGAGGGGGAGGACGGGTGGAGGGGTGTCTCCGTTGCCTGTCGTCATCTCTCAGCTTGCAGCGGGGAGGCTCCTCGTCCTCTGAGCGTCCCCCTCCGGCTGCAGATCCCTGCCAGAGAGAAAAGATGGAGGGTCAATCCCGTGAGCTCTGCTAAACCGACTCGAAACTACAACTGCACAGTTGTAGACCACTGCAATGTACCGTATTTTTTCGGAGTATAAGTCGCACCGGCCGAAAATGCATAATAAAGAAGGAAAAAAACATATACAGGTAAAAGCCAGTAAATTAGAATATTTTGAAAAACTTGATTTATTTCAGTAATTGCATTCAAAAGGTGTAACTTGTACATTATATTTATTCATTGCACACAGACTGATGCATTCAAATGTTTATTTCATTTAATTTTGATGATTTGAAGTGGCAACAAATGAAAATCCAAAATTCCGTGTGTCACAAAATTAGAATATTACTTAAGGCTAATACAAAAAAGGGATTTTTAGAAATGTTGGCCAACTGAAAAGTATGAAAATGAAAAATATGAGCATGTACAATACTCAATACTTGGTTGGAGCTCCTTTTGCCTCAATTACTGCGTTAATGCGGCGTGGCATGGAGTCGATGAGTTTCTGGCACTGCTCAGGTGTTATGAGAGCCCAGGTTGCTCTGATAGTGGCCTTCAACTCTTCTGCGTTTTTGGGTCTGGCATTCTGCATCTCCCTTTTCACAATACCCCACAGATTTTCTATGGGGCTAAGGTCAGGGGAGTTGGCGGGCCAATTTAGAACAGAAATACCATGGTCCGTAAACCAGGCACGGGTAGATTTTGCGCTGTGTGCAGGCGCCAAGTCCTGTTGGAACTTGAAATCTCCATCTCCATAGAGAAGGTCAGCAGCAGGAAGCATGAAGTGCTCTAAAACTTGCTGGTAGACGGCTGCGTTGACCCTGGATCTCAGGAAACAGAGTGGACCGACACCAGCAGATGACATGGCACCCCAAACCATCACCCAACCATGCACATTTTGCATTTCCTTTGGAAATCGAGGTCCCAGAGTCTGGAGGAAGACAGGAGAGGCACAGGATCCACGTTGCCTGAAGTCTAGTGTAAAGTTTCCACCATCAGTGATGGTTTGGGGTGCCATGTCATATGCTGGTGTCGGTCCACTCTGTTTCCTGAGATCCAGGGTCAACGCAGCCGTCTACCAGCAAGTTTTAGAGCACTTCATGCTTCCTGCTGCTGACCTGCTCTATGGAGATGGAGATTTCAAGTTCCAACAGGACTTGGCGCCTGCACACAGCGCAAAATCTACCCGTGCCTGGTTTACGGACCATGGTATTTCTGTTCTAAATTGGCCCGCCAACTCCCCTGACCTTAGCCCCATAGAAAATCTGTGGGGTATTGTGAAAAGGAAGATGCAGAATGCCAGACCCAAAAACGCAGAAGAGTTGAAGGCCACTCTCAGAGCAACCTGGGCTCTCATAACACCTGAGCAGTGCCAGAAACTAATCGACTCCATGCCACGCCGCATTAACGCAGTAATTGAGGCAAAAGGAGCTCCAACCAAGTATTGAGTATTGTACATGCTCATATTTTTCATTTTCATACTTTTCAGTTGGCCAACATTTCTAAAAATCCCTTTTTTGTATTAGTCTTAAGTAATATTCTAATTTTGTGACACACGGAATTTTGGATTTTCATTTGTTGCCACTTCAAATCATCAAAATTAAATGAAATAAACATTTGAATGCATCAGTCTGTGTGCAATGAATAAATATAATGTACAAGTTACACCTTTTGAATGCAATTACTGAAATAAATCAAGTTTTTCAAAATATTCTAATTTACTGGCTTTTACCTGTATAAGTCGCACTGGAGTATAAGTCGCATTTTTGGGGGAAATGTATTTGATAAAAGCCAACAGCAAGAATAGACATTTGAAAGGCAATTTAAAATAAATAAAGGATAGTGAACAACAGGCTGAATAAGTGTACGTTATATGAGGCATAAATAACCAACTGGTATGTTAACGTAACATATTATGGTAAGAGTCATTCAAATAACTATAACATATAGAACATGCTATACGTTTACCAAACAATCTGTCAAGTCCTAATCGCTAAATCCCATGAAATCTTATACGTCTAGTCCAGGGGTCGGCAACCTTTACCAGTCAAAGAGCCATTTTGACCAGTTTCACAAATTAAAGATAACAATGGGAGCAGGGCCGGCCCGTGGCATAGGCCGTATAGGCAAATGCTAAGGGCGCCGTCCATCAGGGGGCGCCACGCCAGTGCCACAAATGTTGGAGAAAAAAAAAAGTTGGTACTATTATTTCTAAATACAAAAAATAATCCCACGTTAATTAAAATGCAAAGTAAAGCCTATTTAATAGAAATATTATTTGTTACAACATTACGCCCCCTACCCCCTCCCCCCGCACGGTGCGCCCCCTCCTTTCCCATATCATGACTCTTTTTGGACGTCACCACATCAAAAAATCAACACAAGATGTCAAAACGGCCAAAACTGTCAGGTGCCCAGGGAAGAAAAAAGGGAAAAGAAGAGGAGGAGAAACGAGAAAAGACAGAGGTAGCAGGCAGGTAACGTTAGCCTACATGAAATTATTTGTCTGTTACAGAATGTGATAGCTGGCTTTTTAGCATTAAGCTAATGTTACATGATTCGGCAATTGCTAATCAATAAATAGCTAGTTCTATTTTAACGTCGTGTTAATATTGTGGAGGGGGCTAAATTGTTATGGAAAATAATAATGTAACGTTAGGTAATTACAGTACTCCCACCTTACATTCCTCAGGGACATTTGTATTAGATCTTTTAAGCAGGTGTTTTTTGTTTACATTGTTATTGCCTTCTGGTTAGCTAATGTTTGCCCTGCAGGTAATAGTCACTTTTCCACCCCTTTATATATTAGGTATAGTTGTAAGTAAAAAAAAAAAGGTCAAAGACAAAGCTATTCAGTTTCTTGTGAGTATATACACTTCACTGCCGATGTGGGGGGGGGGGGGGGGGGGGGGGGGGGGGGCGCCACCTAAAATCTTGCCTAGGGCGCCAGATTGGTTAGGGCCGGGCCTGAATGGGAGCCACAAAAATGTTTTGAAATTTAAAACGAAATAACACTGCATAGAAAGTTTTTTTTTTGCTTTGTGCTATGTATATAACAGGGGTCTCAGACACGCTGCCCATACCTTACTATGGAATTTAAATACTGGTGCGGCATGCGGGTTTTATATGAATGGCGCTTAAACCACACGTTATGTGGAGGTAGTGACAGCAAGGCATACTTGTTCAACAACCACACAGGTTACACTGACGGTGGCGTTATAAAAAAAACTAAACTTGAACACTCTTACTGATAATGCGCCACACTGTGAACCCACACCAAACAAGAATGACAAAAACATTTCGGGAGAACATCTGCACCGTAACACAACATAAACACAACAGGACAAATACCCAGAATCCCATGCAGCCCTAACTCTTCCGGGATACATTATACACCCCACATGTGTGAGGGAGCAGGGTTTGGGGGGGTTTGGTGGTAGCAGGAGTGTATAATGCAGCCCGGAAGAGTCAGGGCTGCATGGGATTCTGGGTGTTTGTGCTGTTGTGTTTATGTTGTGTTAAGGTGCAGATGTTCTCCCGAAATGTGTTTGTCATTCTTGTTTGGTTTTGGTTCAAAGTGTGGCGCATTATTAGTAAGAGTGTTAAAGTTGTTTTATATGACCACCGTCAGTGTAACCTGTGTGGCTGTTGACCAAGTATGCCTTGCTGTCAAGTACGTGTGCAAGCAGAAAATGTATATTGTATAACAAGTGTTGGGCTGACACGCTGTTAATACAGATTTTAGAGGGCGCCAAATGTTATACCATCATGGCACGCCCCTATTATAGCCGTAAGGGTGAAAATCGGTGAATATTAATCCCGGGAGTTTTCTGCGAGAGGCACTGAAATCCAGAAGTCTCACGGGAAAATTGGGGGGTTCAGCAAGTGAGCTACTGAGCCGCATCAGAGTGATCAAAGAGCCGCATGCGGCTCCGGAGCCGCGGGTTGCCGACCCCTGCACTAGTGGTACACGTACCACAGTTTGAGAATCCCTGATCCGAACCATGGCAATACGACAGGTCAGCCGAGTATCATCGTGTGACCCCGTAGCCCCTCTTCACGCGACGACATCACGCCGCTGCATCCCACGCATAATGCCGCCATGTGAGGCATCGCTACCAACACTTTTTAAGGTTAAGCCCGGAATAGAAGAAAATAATTGCTTGCATTTATCATAACGGCTATAATAAATATAGTCGCTGAGAGCTCCTCGCTTGTGCTTTTTCTCTTATCTTTCAGATGACGCACCACATACTTCGGTAACGGAGCCGGCAAGCAGAACTAAATTGGAGTTGGGTCGAGATAGAGGCATCGAGACTCAAAAAAATGCTTTTGCTCATCCGCAGACTCTTGCCACCAGTCTGGCGACTCACTGACTCACTACTCCAGGTGCCCCTGACTCGGCTACGATTTTGAAACTGCTATTTACAGGCCTCGAATTTGTACTTTTTAAGGTCAAGACAAGTGTTGCTTTAAAGGAGGGCTCATACTTTAGGGCACCAAGGCAGCCAATTACGACCAAAGTAATAATTAAGATTATTATTATCAATATTGAAATCATGATTACTGATTGTTAGGCATACTTGCCAACCTTGAGACCTCCAATTTCGGGAGGTGGGGGGTGGGGAGTGGGGGCATGGTCGGGGGTGGAGCGGGGCGTGGTTAAGAGGGGAGGAGTATATTGACAGCTAGAATTCACCAAGTATTTCATACATATATATATATATATATATATGTATGTGTGGGGAAAAAAAATCACAAGACTACTTCATCTCTACAGGCCTGTTTCATGAGGGGGGGTTCCTTCAATCATCAGGAGATTTTAATGGGAGCATTCACATACCATGGATTATATAGGGCACAGAGTGGGTGGGTACAGGCTGGCGTAGGGGCGTGGTGATTGGCTCATGTGTTACCTAGGAGGTGTTTCCGTCTGTGGCGGCATGCTGATACAATTTCGCTGCGCTTGTTGAGGGATGACAGGTCTGGACGGTAAATAATAAACAGTTTCTCTTTCAAGCATAGGTTGCATCTTTTATTACCACTATTGTAAGGTGTGCTGGATGCAAGAATTTGCCATGTTATTGAATATTCAACATTATTGTCTTTGAGGTCCCAAATGTGTTTGCTGAGTTCTGTGGTATTCCGCAGGTTTTGGTTCCTGAAAGAAGCCTTGTGATTGTTCCATCTGGTTTTAAACTCTCCCTCGGTTAATCCTACATATGTGTCGGATGTCTTAATGTCCTTGCGTGTTACCTTAGATTGGTAAACAACTGATGTTTGTAAGCACCCCCCGTTGAGAGGGCAATCAGGTTTCTTGCGGCAGTTGCAGCCTTTGTTGGTTTTGGGGTCGCTCTGTCCGGGGGCCGACGGCTCATTTGCAATTGTTTTGTTGTGGTTTGAGATAATTTGTCGTATATTGTTCATACAGCTGTAGCTCAATTTAATGTTGTTCTTGTTGAATACTTTTCTTAGGGTGTTGCCTTTGGGGAAGTGTTTGTCAATCAATCATATATATATATATATATATATTAGAGATGCGCGGATAGGCAATTATTTCATCCGCAACCGCATGACAAAAGTCGTCAACCATCCGCATCCACCCGAATTAACATTTAATCAACACCGCACCCGCCCGCACCCGCCCGTTGTTATATATCTAATATAGACGATGCAAGGCATTAGTGAGGTTATAAAGCTTTTGCCTGTTAAAGAAAGGAGACTGATCCAATGCAGCAATCATCTGGGAGCCGCGCTGAGCGCACCTCCAAGCGCGTGGAGGTGCGATGTCCCTCGCACCTGCCGGGTATGGGCCCGACGCTCCAGCGCCATCCATTTTCAGGGCTAGTTGATTCGGCAGGTGGGTTGTTACACACACCTTTTCTGGGGTGTGATGAGCGTCGGCATCGGGCGCTTTAACCCGGCGTTCGGTTCATCCCGCAGCGCCAGTTCTGCTTGCCCCACCCCTTTCGTGAGCGCACTGCGCGCGGAGTGACCCCTGTTACGCGCCCCCGGCAACGGGGGTGGCGGGCAGGTAAGCTGCGCGGGCGGAGCGCGCGGAGTGACCCCTGTTACGAGCCCCCGGCAACGGGGGTGGCGGGCAGGTAAGCTGCTTACCTGCTGCGCGTGACGCCGGCCGCGGCGAAGGCGGACGAGGCGGGGTGTCGTGCGGTGGGCGCGGTGGTGACCCTGGACGTGCGTCGGGCCCTTCTCGCGGATCACCTCAGCTACGGCTCCCGGTGGGGCCCTCTCGGGGGAAGGGGCCTCGGTCCCGGACCCCGGCGAGGCGTCCCTTCTCCGCTCCGTAAAAGTGTCCATCTCTTTTTTTTTTTCTTCTTCTGTTGTGGCATATGCTGCAGGTGCCTGCTCGTTTTTCGTATGTGGGTAACAACATTTAACTATATATATATATTTCCGAATTGGTTTAACTGCCACCCGCCTGAATGTATTTAAAATCTAATTTTTTTTTTATTTCAACCGCCCGAACCGCGGATAATCCGCGGACTCCGCGGTTGTGTCCGCAAACCGCGCATCTCTAATATATATATATATATATATATATATATATACATCCTGAAAATATGCAAACAAATCTGTGTTTAGATAATTGATACTTCAAACTTGCATAAATATAACATGAATATAAGATAACTTGGCTTCTGAGAGCTTCAAATTGTAATGAATAAAATGGTCAAGTTGTTAATAAACAAGCAATTATTTCAATAATTAAATATGGTCATTTTAAATGGATTATTATGATAATTTAAAATTAATTATTTCATATATGTTTATTTTAATGTACCGGTATAATTCTATGGCTGGATGTAATAAGGAGTCAGAAAAAATACAAATAAAAATACAATTAATTTTGATGTTTTTAGCAAAATATAGTAAAAATGTATTTCTTTTTTTTTTTTTTTTATTAATAAATATAATTATTTTTAGGTAAGATAAACATAATAATACAATTTATCTCTAGTCTGGATGATTTAGTTCTTGTCACCCTGTTGTCCTCCCGTCGTGAAAAAAGGCTGTCCTCACTCAGGTCCGCATGGAGCTGGAGGGGGCGTGGCCTCCAGCTCCGGCTGAAAATCGGGAGTTTTTCCGGGAGAATATTTGTCCTGGGAGGTTTTCGGGAGAGGCGCTAAATTTCGGGAGTCTCCCGGAAAATTCGGGAGGGTTGGCAAGTATGGTTTGAACCTGACACGCCTTGTGCATTTCTTACTTAAAACATGGATAACAAATCCATTCAAACCACCAGTTGATTCAATGTTATTAAAACATTACAACTTCTGACCGGCTTTAAGTATCGTCTCGGAAACACTCCAGACGAAGGCGGCGACTTTAAGTATACGCAGACCAAAGAGGTTCTGTTTTCTCCAGGGTGTGTTTGTCTGTTAGAAACATAACTAAAAAGGTTATGGATATATTTTATTGAAAACTTCAAAAATATGTCCGTTAAAACAATCCTTTCTCTTAACCTCTACGACCTATGTGTCAAAGTCAAGGCCCGCTGTGGCCCCCAAGATGATATTCGAGCAGAACTAGGACCGGCCGGAGGGCCACAGGTGCCTGCTGCTGTTTTGCACGCACCAATACTCCATCCATCAATCAATCAATCAATCAATGTTTACTTATAGAGCCTTAAATCACGAGTGTCTCAAAGGGCTGCACAAGCCACAACGACATCCCACATCAGGGAAAGGAAAAACTCAACCCAATGGGACAATGAGAAACCTTGGAGGGGACCGCAGATGTGGGGACCCCCCACCCCTGGGCGACCGGTGCAATGGACGTCGCGTGGATCTAGTATAATATTGCATACTTGCCAACCCTCCCGGATTTTCCGGGAGACTCCCGAAATTCAGCGCCTCTCCCGAAAACCTCCCGGAAGAAATTTTCTCCCGAAAATCTCCTGGAATTCAGCCGGAACTGGAGGCCACGCCCCCTCCAGCTCCATGCGGACCTGAGTCCAGTGTGCGCACACAAGGAGACGAAGCAGAAGAAGAGACCGTAGTCGAAGAGCGCAGGGGAGACACTTCTCCAGGGCCGATGTATGCTCGGGGCAACACCCTTCACCTTACCGGCAGTGGGTCTCCACAGCGGACGACTTTAGGGTGAATGAGTCCAGCGATTAGTTGCAAATCTTGCTTTATTGATTGCTTGCACACAGCCAATCCAACACGAAACCAACTAGTCCCTCCCAGCACTCACGCTACGCTCCCTCTCTTCTCTCGCCCACACACTCACTGACGTCACTCACCTCACATGCTGTCACCTATTAAAGGGCCACACACACACACACACATACTCTACTCTCATAACACACAGTACAGTTAGTAAAACAACTGTGTTTTCATTACTGTGTATTTGATAGGTGCCATTACCCCGGAATTGTATTGCATTGTACTTTCAAGTACAACAATGAGTAGATGAGTGTTATGTGTGTGTATATGTGTAAATAAATGAACACTGAAATTCAAGTATTTCTTTTATTTATATATATAATAAAATAAATATATATATATATATAGCTAGAATTCACTGAAAGTCAAGTATTTCATACATATATATATATATATATATATATATATATATATTTATATATATATATATATATATATATATATATATATATATATATATATATATATATATATATGAAATGCTCGAGTTGGTGAATTCTAGCTGTAAATATACTCCTCCCCTCTTAACCACGCCCCCAACCACGCCCCCCGCCCCAACCACCCCCCACCCCCCGAAATCGGAGGTCTCAAGGTTGGCAAGTATGCTAATATTGTGATATCAGTAATATCAGTGCTGGCGATAATTTTCAAAATGGGGTCCCAGGGACCCCATGAAGTCATAAAAATGGGGTCCCACAGCAAATATTTGGGGTCCCACTTTTTTGTAACAAATGTTTTGAAAACAAATGATAAATGTATGCATTATCCTGTTCCTGTTACATCTGTTACGGCGCGTGCGCATACCACCATTCATTCCTCTGCAAGCGCCGCTGAGCGCACTACCTGGACACGCACCACCTGGACACGCCCCTACACGCTCCGCCCCTGCAGGGCCGTAGACAATCAGTGATCAACGCACCTGTTCCTGATTAGACTCCACGCCATCTCAGTGTCCTGAGATCCAGTGCTAGAACGTAGTTCTCTGGTCCCAGTAAGCTGCCCCGTCTAACTCCTCTCCTTGTACCTCGCTCTCCATGTTCCTTCTGCCTTCGTCCTCACTTGCCTTTTGTCGTCCCGCAGTATTCCTTTCGCATCCTTGGTTCGAGTTGTGCGCCTCGCTTCCCTGGGCTCCCCCCTGGATTATACCTTCTGCCGTCGCGCCGTCTCCTTACCCCTTACACGTTACTTAATTCATAAAAAAATAACAATACAAAACAAAACACATTTTTATGCATGTGTAAATGTATTCAGTTATAAACATTCATTCACTTTCTTCTTTCCTTCAGGGATCTAAACTTTACCGCTGCCCGTTTTTTTTTTTCTATATTTTTATTGTAATATTTTCAGAATGTGTTTGTTTTATTTTTGGCCAAAGTAAGACAAAGAAAACAATCTGAAGTTGTCTTTATTTATTTGTAGACCTTAGATGGTAAAATCCTTCAATTATTTGCAATAGCTCATTGAGAAATGTTGTTCTTAAACTGTTCGACAAATTGCTCACGCATTTCTTCACAAAGTGGTGACACTCGCCCCATCCTTGTTTGTGAATGACTGAGCATTTCATGGAAGCTGCTTTTATACCCAATCATGGCACCCACCTGTTCCCAAATAGCCTGTTCACCTGTGGGATGTTCCGAGTAAGTGTTTGATGAGCATTCCTCAACTTTCTCAGTCTTTTTTGCCGCTTGTGCCAGCTTTTTTTTAAACATGTTGCAGGCATCAAATTCCAAATGAGCTAATATTTGCAAAAAACAACAGTTTTCCAGTTCGAACGTTAAGTATCTTGTCTTTGCAGTCTATTCAAATGAATGTAGGTTGAAAAGGATTTGCAAATCATTGTTTCCTGTTTTTATTTACGATTTACGCAACGTCTCTACGAACGGAGCAAAAAAATATTATGTAAGAAAAAAAAATATGTTAATACTATAATTATTAATAAAATATTTGTTTTAAATGTATGTGTACATTTTTTTTGCCTTTTCCAAAAAAAATATATGCATCATAAAAAATATTGTGATGAAGTCATATTGATCACTTCCCCACCGCCACACGTATTTTGGCAATCACGGGGAAATTCTGGTGTCTTGTCAGATTTTGTATTTCGAAGTAATACAGAATTTGTATTCCTGTTACCAGTTGCACGCATTATTAACACAAAATATGGATTGTTACAATCATGGTTTGCTTGCTAAAGATGTTTGGTAATGTAATCTGTGATATTTCTACCTGAATAAATGCTTTTGATATTCTGCACACACTGCAAAAACTGAAATCTAAGTAAGATGAAATATCTCAAATAAGGGTGATATTTGCTTATTTTCTGTCTGATAAGATAATTCCTCTCACTAAGCAGATTTTATGTTGGAGTGTTTTACTTGTTTTAAGTGTTTTGGTCCTAAATGATCTCAGTAAGATATTACAGCTTGTTGAGATGTGATGACCTATATTGAGTAAATCATGCTTGAAACTAGAATATCAAGTGTTGCAAAGCTGTGTCATCAACACTCACAAGTATAAAACTACTTTTTTAAACTAAGAATTTCTCATTTCAAGCTTGAAATAAAAAATCCTGACTTTGACACAATTGCGTCTCATAATTAAACTGACAGTTAATATTTAAACATTTAACATTTCAAAACAATTTTGAACAGAAATAGCTCATGCACATTCAGATAAATTCTTAAAATTTACAAATTAAAAATTAATTGGCCTGGGGCCTGGCTGTAAATATAAATATATATATATATATATATATATATATATATATATATATATATATATATATATATATATATATATATATATATATATATATATATATTAGAGATGCGCGGATAGGCAATTATTTCATCCGCAACCGCATCAGAAAGTCGTCAACCATCCGCCATCCACCCGATGTAACATTTGATCAGAACCGCACCCGCCCGCACCCGCCCGTTGTTATATATCTAATATAGACGATGCAAGGCATTAGTGAGGTTATAAAGCTTTTGCCTGTTAAAGAAAGGAGACTGATCCAATGCAGTACAGACATTCGCGTGCCACGATGTCACGACCCAGACGCACACCAGTGCGCAATCATATGGGAGCCGCGCTGAGCGCACCTCCAAGCGCGTCTCGCTGCCGGCGACGCCCGGGTATGGGCCCGACGCTCCAGCGCCATCCATTTTCAGGGCTAGTTGATTCGGCAGGTGGGTTGTTACACACTCCTTAGCGGGTTCCGACATCCATGGCCACCGTCCTGCTGTCTATATCAACCAGGGTGAGCCTTACGAGCCCCCGGCCACGGGGGTGGCGGGCAGGTAAGCTGCTTACCTGCTGCGCGTGACGCCGGCCGCGGCGAAGGCGGACGAGGCGGGGTGTCGGTGCGGTGGGCGCGGTGGTGACCCTGGACGTGCGTCGGGCCCTTCTCGCGGATCGCCTCAGCTACGGCTCCCGGTGGGGCCCTCTCGGGGGAAGGGGCCTCGGTCCCGGACCCCGGCGAGGCGTCCCTTCTCCGCTCCGTAAAAGTGTCCATCTCTTTTCTTTTTTTTTCTTCTGTTGTGGCATATGCAGCAGGTGCCTGCTCGTTTTTCGTATGTGGGTAACAACATTTAACTATGTATATATATTTCCGAATTGGTTTAACTGCCACCCGCCTGAATCTATTTAAAATCTTTTTTTTTTTATTTCAACCGCCCGACCCGACCGGACCCGCGGATAAAATCTAATTTTTTTAAATTTCATCCGCCCGATCCGCGGATAATCCGCGGACTCCGCGGTTGTGCCCGCAAACCGCGCATCTCTAATATATATATATATATATATATATATATATACATACACACACATATTCCTTGCTCACAAATTGACTGAAAGAGCACGCACTTGGCGCGATGAGGTCATGTTATCGATGGGAAAATGCATTTTTAGACAATATGATTTGCCTGAGCGTTGCCTTTTTGCCTTTCCATTAAGAAAAATAAACTAGTTTTTAGTGTAAGTTTGCTGGTTTCAAGAAATGTAATGCAGAGCTCATATCATTATCTAGCTCCGTCCTATCTTATATATATATATATATGTCCCGGCAAGAAATTTGCGTTCAAAGAACTCCGGCTTATTAGTGATTCCCAGAGCCCAAAAAAAGTCTGCGGGCTATAGAGCGTTTTCTATTGGGGCTCCAGTACTATGGAATGCCCTCCCGGTAAGAATTAGAGATGCTACCTCAGTAGAAGCATTTAAGTCCCATCTTAAAACTCATTTGTATACTCTAGCCTTTAAATAGCCCCCCTGTTAGACCAGTTGATCTGCCGTTTCTTTTCTTTTCTCCTCTGCTCCCCTATTCCTTGTGGAGGGGGGAGACACAGGTCCGGTGGCCATGGATGAAGTGCTGGCTGTCCAGAGTCGGGACCCGGGGTGGACCGCTCGCCTGTGCATCGGTTGGGGACATCTCTGCGCTGCTGACCCGTCTCCGCTCGGGATGGTGTCCTGCTGGCCCCACTATGGACTGGACTCTTACTATTATGTTGGATCCACTATGGACTGGACTCTCACAATATTATGTCAGACCCACTCGACATCCATTGCTTTCGGTCTCCCCTAGAGGGTGGGGGGTTACCCACATATGCGGTCCTCTCCAAGGTTTCTCATAGTCATTCACATCGACGTCCCACTGGGGTGAGTTTTTCCTTGCCCTTATGTGGGCTCTGTACCGAGGTTGTCGTTGTGGCTTGTGCAGCCCTTTGAGACACTTGTGATTTAGGGCTATATAAATAAACATTGATTGATTGATTATGTCAAGATAATGGCACCAGCATTTACTTCATTCAAGAATATGTTTCAACATATTGAGAAAAAAGGTCTCATATTTGTTTTTTTCTACCATAAAAGTGCACTTGTTATTAGTGAGAATATACTTATTCTAAGGTATTTTTGGGTTCATTGAGGTTAGCTGATTTGACTTGTTTTTGAAAACTTGACAAACCAAATTGTCTTGTTCTTTTGGCAGATAATTTTGCTTAGTTCAAGTAAAACACCCCTCATTTTTGTATTATTTTCCCTCGTTTTTGAACACTGACTTTTTGCAGTTCATTACATGTACAAGTTAATAGTAAGCATATCTCTGCATGACAGTTCTTTAAACTTCTCTATTCATTAATAAAATGTAATATTGAGCATTTTGTAATTGCGGACTACCAATCAGAACAGGTTATTAAAGAATAAACTGTAGCGATAGGAATATTGTGTAATGAACTGTAACTAGCCAATGTGAGCTGCAGAGGGCAGTGGCAGGCATGACTGCAGTACTCGGCCTTGTCTCAGTGGGAGCGAAGAAGGAGACAAGAAAGTGTTGGAGGAGCAGTATGTGGCACTTCTGCCTATTTGTTCAAAACCGTTTTGTTGATTCCCATCCCTACTTCTACGGTGTGTAGTGAAACATGTTTAGCTGTTCCTCGTCCTGCAGGGAGGATACTTGTAAGAAACCGGTGGGGTGGTATCTGTGTCATCCTCAAGCTCGGATCCTCTACCAGAGGCCTGGTAGTTTGAGGGTTCTGCGCAGTATCTTGTCTTCAGATGTTGTTCCTGGGATCTGTTGGAGCCACTCTCCCAGTTTGGGGGTTACTGCTCCGGGCGCCCCCACTACCACGGGGACCACGCTAGCCTTGACCTTCCACATCGATTCCAGCTGCTCTTTCAACCCTTGGTACTAAGTTTCTCGTGTTCCTACTTCCTGATGTTGGCGTCAGCTGCGATTGCCACATCTATCACCACCACCCTTTTTATGCTCTTTGTCCACTACCACTATGTCTGGTTGGTTAGCCAGAAGCTGTTTGTCAGTCTGGAAGCTGAAGTCCCACAGAACCTTGGCCCTGTTGTTCTCAGCCACCTTCTGTAGTATGGCCCACACATATACATTCATACATATTAGAGATGCGCGGATAGGCAATTATTTCATCCGCAACCGCATCACAAAAGTCGTCAACCATCCGCATCCACCCGAACTAACATTTAATCAAACCCGCACCCGCCCGTTGTTATATATCTAATATAGACGATGCAAGGCATTAGTGAGGTTATAAAGCTTTTGCCTGTTAAAGAAAGGAGACTGATCCAATGCAGCAGAGACATGATCAATGCGTGCCACGCTGTCACGGCCCAGACGCACACCAGTGCGCAATCATCTGGGAGCCGCGCTGAGCGCACCTCCAAGCGCGTGGAGGTGCGATGTCCCTCGCACCCAAGGCGGCTCCACCCGGGCTCGCGCCCGAGGCTTCAGCGCGCACCGCGGCGGCCATCCTACTCGTCGCGGCCTAGCCCTCGCGGCTCTCGCTGCCGGCGACGGCCGGGTATGGGCCCGACGCTCCAGCGCCATCCATTTTCAGGGCTAGTTGATTCGGCAGGTGGGTTGTTACACACTCCTTAGCGGGTTCCGACTTCCATGGCCACCGTCCTGCTGTCTATATCAACCAACACCTTTTCTGGGGTCTGATGAGCGTCGGCATCGGGCGCCTTAACCCGGCGTTCGGCTCATCCCGCAGCGCCAGTTCTGCTTACCAAAAGTGGCCCACTCGGCTCACCAGGGTGAGCCCCACCCCTTTCGTGAGCGCACTGCGCGCGGAGTGACCCCTGTTACGCGCCCCCGGCAACGGGGGTGGCGGGCAGGTAAGCTGCGCGGGCGGAGCGCGCGGAGTGACCCCTGTTACGAGCCCCCGGCCATCTTCTTCCGCTTATCCGAGGTCGGGTCGCGGGGGCAGCAGCCTAAGCAGGGAAGCCCAGACTTCCCTCTCCCCAGCCACTTCGTCCAGCTCTTCCTGTGGGACCCCGAGGCGTTCCCAGGCCAGCCGGGAGACATAGTCTTCCCAACGTGTCCTGGGTCTTCCCCGCGGCCTCCTACCGGTCGGACGTGCCCTAAACACCTCCCTAGGGAGGCGTTCGGGTGGCATCCTGACCAGATGCCCGAACCACCTCATCTGGCTCCTCTCGATGTGGAGGAGCAGCGGCTTTACTTTGAGCTCCTCCCGGATGGCAGAGCTTCTCACTCTATCTCTAAGGGAGAGCCCCGCCACCCGGCGGAGGAAACTCATTTCGGCCGCTTGTACCCGTGATCTTGTCCTTTCGGTCATAACCCAAAGCTCATGACCATAGGTGAGGATGGGAACGTAGATCGACCGGTAAATTGAGAGCTTTGCCTTCCGGCTCAGCTCCTTCTTCACCACAACGGATCGATACAGCGTCCGCATTACTGAAGACGCCGCACCGATCCGCCTGTCGATCTCACGATCCACTCTTCCCCCACACGTGTACAAGACTCCGAGGTACTTGAACTCCTCCACTTGGGGCAAGATCTCCTCCACAACCCGGAGATGGCACTCCACCCTTTTCCGGGCGAGAACCATGGACTCGGACTTGGAGGTGCTGATTCTCATCATGGAACCAGTTCTCTTGAGAGGGGCTGGACTCTCTTCCAACATAAACACAACAGAACAAATACCTAGAATCCCATGGAGCCCTAACTCTTCCGGGCTACAATATACACATCCCCGCTACCACCAAACCCTGCCCCCCCAACCCTGCCCCCCATACATAAATCCCCCCAATCCCGGGAGATTGTCGGGAGGGGCACTGAAATTCGGGAGTCTCCCGGAAAAATCTTGAGGGTTGGCAAGTATGTTGCTAGGGCGGGAAAGCCATTCATCCATCCATCCATCCATTTTCTACCGCTTATTCCCTTTTGGGGTCGCGGGGGGCGCTGGAGCCTATCTCAGCTACAATCGGGCGGGAGGCGGGGTACACCCTGGACAAGTAGCCACCTCATCGCAGGGCCAACACAGATAGACAGACAACATTCACACTCACATTCACACACTAGGGCCAATTTAGTGTTGCCAATCAACTTATCCCCAGGTGCATGTCTTTGGAAGTGGGAGGAAGCCGGAGTACCCGGAGGGAACCCACGCAGTCACGGGGAGGACATGCAAACTCCACACAGAAAGATCCCGAGCCCGGGATTGAACCCAAGACTACTCAGGACCTTCGTATTGTGAGGCAGATGCACTAACCCCTCTTCCAACATAAACACAACAGAACAAATACCCAGAATCCCATGGAGACCTAACTCTTCCGGGCTACAATATACATCCCCGCTACCACCAAACCCCCGCCCCCCCAACCCTGCCCCCCATACATAAATCCCCCCAACCCCGGGAGATTGTCGGGAGGGGCACTGAAATTCGGGAGTCTCCCGGAAAAATCGGGAGGGTTGGCAAGTATGTTGCTAGGGCGGGATAGCCATTCAAAGAAGGTGAATTCATTAAAAATTGCATGTTAGATTTTTTTAAAGAAATCTTCTTGCGGCCCAGCCTCACCCAGTTTCTGCATCCAGTGGCCCCCAGGTAAATTGAGTTTGAGACCCCTGTTCTAATGTCTTTCAGTTGTTCTTATTTATCCATCCATCCATCCATCCATCTTCCTCCGCTTATCCGAGGTCGGGTCGCGGGGGCAGCAGCCTAAGCAGGGAAGCCCAGACTTCCCTCTCCCCAGCCACTTCGTCCAGCTCTTCCTGTGGGACCCCGAGGCGTTCCCAGGCCAGCCGGGAGACATAGTCTTCCCAACGTGTCCTGGGTCTTCCTCGCGGCCTCCTACCGGTCGGACGTGCCCTAAACACCTCCCTAGGGAGGCGTTCGGGTGGCATCCTGACCAGATGCCCGAACCACCTCATCTGGCTCCTCTCCATGTGGAGGAGCAGCGGCTTTACTTTGAGCTCCTCCCGGATGGCAGAGCTTCTCACCCTATCTCTAAGGGAGAGCCCCGCCACCCGCCGGAGGAAACTCATTTCTGCCGCTTGTACCCGTGATCTTGTCCTTTCGGTCATAACCCAAAGCTCATGACCATAGGTGAGGATGGGAACGTAGATCGACCGGTAAATTGAGAGCTTTGCCTTCCGGCTCAGCTCCTTCTTCACCACAACGGATCGATACAGCGTCCGCATTACTGAAGACGCCGCACCGATCCGCCTGTCGATCTCACGATCCACTCTTCCCCCACACGTGAACAAGACTCCGAGGTACTTGAACTCCTCCACTTGGGGCAAGATCTCCTCCCCAACCCGGAGATGGCACTCCACCCTTTTCCGGGCGAGAACCATGGACTCGGGACTTGGAGGTGCTGATTCTCATCATGGAACCAGTTCTCTCGAGAGGGGCTGGACTCTCTTCCAACATAAACACAACAGAACAAATACCTAGAATCCCATGGAGTCCTAACTCTTCCGGGCTACAATATACACCCCCGCTACCACCAAACCCCGCCCCCCCCCAACCCTGCCCCCCATACATAAACCCCCCCCAACCCCGGGAGATTGTCGGGAGGGGCACTGAAATTCGGGAGTCTCCCGGAAAAATCGGGAGGGTTGGCAAGTATGTTGCTAGGGCGGGATAGCCATTCAAAGAAGGTGAATTCATTAAAAATTGCATGTTAGATTTTTTTAAAGAAATCTTCTTGCGGCCCAGCCTCACCCAGTTTCTGCATCCAGTGGCCCCCAGGTAAATTGAGTTTGAGACCCCTGTTCTAATGTCTTTCAGTTGTTCTTATTTATCCATCCATCCATCCATCCATCTTCTTCCGCTTATCCGAGGTCGGGTCGCGGGGGCAGCAGCCTAAGCAGGGAAGCCCAGACTTCCCTCTCCCCAGCCACTTCGTCCAGCTCTTCCTGTGGGACCCCGAGGCGTTCCCAGGCCAGCCGGGAGACATAGTCTTCCCAACGTGTCCTGGGTCTTCCTCGCGGCCTCCTACCGGTCGGACGTGCCCTAAACACCTCCCTAGGGAGGCGTTCGGGTGGCATCCTGACCAGATGCCCGAACCACCTCATCTGGCTCCTCTCCATGTGGAAGAGCAGCGGCTTTACTTTGAGCTCCTCCCGGATGGCAGAGCTTCTCACCCTATCTCTAAGGGAGAGCCCCGCCACCCGCCGGAGGAAACTCATTTCTGCCGCTTGTACCCGTGATCTTGTCCTTTCGGTCATAACCCAAAGCTCATGACCATAGGTGAGGATGGGAACGTAGATCGACCGGTAAATTTAGAGCTTTGCCTTCCGGCTCAGCTCCTTCTTCACCACAACGGATCGATACAGCGTCCGCATTACTGAAGACGCCGCACCGATCCGCCTGTCGATCTCACGATCCACTCTTCCCCCACACGTGAACAAGACTCCGAGGTACTTGAACTCCTCCACTTGGGGCAAGATCTCCTCCCCAACCCGGAGATGGCACTCCACCCTTTTCCGGGCGAGAACCATGGACTCGGACTTGGAGGTGCTGATTCTCATCATGGAACCAGTTCTCTCGAGAGGGGCTGGACTCTCTTCCAACATAAACACAACAGAACAAATACCCAGAATCCCATGGAGCCCTAACTCTCCCGGAAAAATCGGGAGGGTTGGCAAGTATGTTGCTAGGGCGGGATAGCCAATAAAAGAAGGTGAATTCATTAAAAAATGCATGTTAGATTTTTTAAAGAAATCTTCTTGCGGCTCGGCCTCACCCAGTTTCTGCATCCAGTCGCCCCCAGGTAAATTGAGTTTGAGACCCCTGTTCTAATGTCTTTCAGTTGTTCTTATTTATTTAACAACCTAATTCAGAAATTTGTTGTGGAATGTCTAGTGTTGCATAGTGTAGCAACACTGGCTAATACCAACCTAGTTTGATTGTCTGCAGGTCTACCAAACAGCATAAAATGAGGAGTCCAGAACATTCAAATCGAGACTCTGTGATCCCATTAAAAGCAGCGATTAATCAATTGATTTACCCTATTGTCAATCAAGAAAATTTTAAGTAAATCCGACACGTAAATCTTAACAAGGCCGTGTGATTATGTGCAGGCACACACGTACTGATTGAGTGCGCTCACACACACATGTATTTCGTGGTCGGCCATGTCATTATGTCAATCACTTCCTGCCTGAGTGGTGCCATCTGCCCTCATAAAGCCACACAACCACGTGCGGGATCACTGTTGCAAAGCGGATCACCGTTGCTGCGCTCAGCTTTGAGACTTGCAACACTTTCACGGCTTTCTATGGCGCGCACGGCCTGGCGTGTGCGTGCACGTAGGCCGAAAGTACGTTTCTCGTCGGAAGATATTTAGCAGTACTCAAGAAAAAAATGAAATATAACTTTGCTGCCGTCTTTGCACGGGGGTAACATACACTCTTAGAAATAAGGGTTCTAAAAGGGTTCTTCAACAAGGGCTGAGGTTCTAACTGGAACCATTTGCTTCTGAAAAACCCTTTCCCGAAGAAAGGGTTTTTCAAGGGTTCTTGGTAACGCTAATGGTTCCAGTAAGAACCATTTTGATCCAGAGAACCCTTTAAAACCCCTTTTCTGAATAATTGGTTTTAAAAGGGTTCTCACTAACACTAAGGGTTCCAGTAAGAACTATTTTGATCCAGAGAACCGTTTTTGGAAGAAAGAGTTCTTCAGGGATTGTTGAAAGCATGGGTAAGATCCTGTGTCACCAGGGACATACTTCCTGATAACATTTGCCAATAATGGTGCCTATCTTTAAATAAATGTTTTTCTCATTAAAATGTTTTGAATGTTTGTTCAATGTCAACATGATAAATGACCACAATATAATATGAACTAAACTGATCTGTAGAATACAATATGGTTCTTTATAGAACCCTCAGAAGACAAGACGGTTATCGGTGAAAACCTTTGAAAAGGGATGTTTTTAGAACCCCCTGTGTCAGGTCTAGATGAAACCCTTGAAACATGAAAGAGTTCTTTGTGGAACTCCCTGTGTGGGTTCTAGATGAAACCCTTGAAACATGAAAGGGTTCTTAGTAGGGCTGCAGCTAACGATTATTTTTCTATCGATTAATCTATAGATTATTTTTCCGATTAATCGGTTAATCTATAGATTATTTTTTCGATTAATCTATAGATTATTTTTCCTTTTACCGATTATTTTTTTTATTTAAAATGAAGAGGAAAAAATAAATGTAGGCCAGTTTTTTCAAAAGGCATGGCTTTTATTTACAAAAAAAAAAGTATGGCCACTCAGTCAACATTGACAACAACATGACAAAATATTCTGTAACAATGTAAACATTTAAAACTTTTAACATTTAACAAAATTAAAAGTAGCTTATTTGCTTTTTAATGTGCAAATATAAAAGTAAACATCCAGTGCAAATCTTAATATTCTGGAATAGTATACGCATTTAAAAAGTAAAAGTATTGCTTATTTTGCTTTAAAATGTGCAAAAATAAAGATAAACATCCAATACAAAAAAGTGCAAAACGGAAATATTCTGTAACAAGTGTAAACATTTCAACAAAAGTAAAAGTATTGCTTATTTGCTAAAATGTGCAAAAAATAAAGCTAAACATCCAATACAAAAAAATGTACAGTGTAAACATTTCAACAAAAGTAAAAGTATTGCTTATTTTGCTTAATAACACAACAATGATAGTATGATTAAAGTGAAAGTTAATTGTTGGTTTGTACATAGTATATGTAACTGTTAATGTTGTAAAAGGTATTTGCACAACTAATTAACGTTAGCGTTTGTGACACGTCTTGTGCCGTGGGGTTCTTTCAGGACCGACAGACTGAACGCCAGACGGCTTTGCCAGGTTTACAATCTTTTAATTTTACACAAAGTCTTTTCTCTTCCAACTCTTTTCTCTTTCTTTCCTCGCTTTTCAGCTCCTCTTCCTCGCTCGCTCGTCGTCCCCTGTCTCTTGCGGCGTCGCTCCCGGCGCGCCCCGCCTCGCCGCTCGCTCGCCGCCGCCGCCGCCTCTCCACAGCGTTAAAGAGGAGCGCGTCTTTGTAAACACTGAACAGGCACGCCAAACGCGCCTCTCAGAGCAAACGGTGCTTTAGTTTATGAATTTACAACGCAGATACAAATGACACATTCATGTTTTTGTGTAATAATGACAACGTATACGCACGCGGACGATTGACTTGTTGATGGTGATGGCAAGAACGCTGTCGGGGGTTTTCTTTTCAAATATTCGTTCATAGCCGTTGTGCTGCTATGATAGGCCATTTCCGCTCGACACAGTGTACATACAACATTATTAGGCCGTTTATTGAAATACTCCCACACTTTTGACGACTTTTGGCGTGCTTTTTTCCCCTCGCTCGCATCGTCTGCTTTGCGCTCCGCCATGACAGTAGTGTGACGTAAATATGCGACGCGCCGACGCACATAAAAAGGCGTCGACGTATTTACGTAACCGATGACGTCGACTACGTCGACGCGTCGTTTCAGCCTTAGTTCTTAGTGGAACTCCCTGCGTGGGTTCTAGATGAAACCCTTGACAAACGAAAGGGTTCTTAGTGGAACTCCCTGTGTGGGTTCTAGATGAAACCCTTGAAATACGAAAGGGTTCTTAGTGGAACTCCCTGCGTGGGTTCTATATGAAAGTCTTGAAATACAAAAGGGTTCTTAGTGGAACTCCCTGTGTGGGTTCTAGATGAAACCCTTGAAATACGAAAGGGTTCTTAGTGGAACTCCCTGCGTGGGTTCTTTGTAGAACCTCTCATGGGGGGTTCTGGGTGGAACCTTACACACACAGTTCTAGGTAGAACCCTCCAAAAGGGTTCCAGGTGGAACCTTTATAAAAAGGTTCTACCTGGAGCCAAAAAGGGTTCTCCTATGAGGACGAGCCGAAGAACCTTATATGGTTCTACTTAGCACTTTTATTTCTAAGAGTGTAATGAATAAAGTAGAACAGCAAGGCGACAGAAGATGCACTCTCCTATGCAGAAACAATTATACGTGTGTGTCGCAAACAGGTGCGCCTCTCCTTGTCACCATTTATTCATTCATTAAGCACGCTTCGCATTCATTCCAAGCAAAGTGTCTCCATGGCAACGTTTTAATTATGTGCCTACCCGGACTTCAGAAGTGAATAAATGTGTTAATGCCGACACACTGAGGGAAAAAATGCGTCATTCCTTCAGTAAGGGAATCAATACTTGTTATTTAGCCATGAAATCATGCAGAGTTATTTTATGAACATTGACTAAACGCCGAGACGTATTCGTGTGAAAGTTTTGCAAAAAGGTGAATCATTACAGACGACAGGTAGGGCTCCGCAATTCTAAGGCTTTACTCGAAGGTTTGTTTTGGCGCTAATTAATTGGTTGTTGTGGTATTTTGGCATAAAGTAAACACAGACTTGATCGGGCAGCTCTCTTCCAAAACAAATTGCTGTCTGCTGGGTTGAAGATGAGGTTTTCTGTTCAATTCAGCTTTTTTTTTTTTTACCAGCTAAGATTTAACCAACGGCTTCTAAAATGGTATCGTTAATGCACACACAGAGGGCGATAACAGAGACAGCACTTGGTATTCAAATCAGAGATCATACCTGCCAACTTTTGAAATCAGAAAAACCTAGCAGCCAGGGTCCAAGGGCCGCAGCAGGCCCCGGTAGGTCCAGGACAAAGTCCTGGTGGGGGGTTCAGGGCTTCGCCCCCCGACGCAAAATGATTATTAGCATTCAGACAGGTTAAATAATGTTGCTAAATCCATCACTTTTCTATCAGTCAAAAAATTTGGCCGGGAGCCGGGCTGTATATATGCACACGAATTGACTGAAAGAGCACGCACTTGGCGCGATGATGTCATGTTATCCATGGAAAAATGCATTTTTAGACAATATGATTTGCCTGAGCGGCTAGGAGACCCCGAGAGTAACAAGCGGTTGCCTTGTTGCCTTTCCATTAAGAACAATAAATTAGTTTTTAGAATAAGTTTGCTGGTTTCAAGAAATGTAATGCAGAGCGCATATCATTAAGTCAAGATAATGGCACTAGCATATTTTTCAACATATTGAGCAAAAAGGTCTCTTTTTTTTTTTTCTACCAAGAAAAGTGCACTTGTTATTAGTGAAAATATACTTATTTTAAGGTATTTTGGGGTTCATTGAAGTTAGCTAATTTTACTTGTTTTGGAAAGTCTTGACAAGCCAAATTTTCTTGTTCTTTTGGCAGATAATTTTGCTTAGTTCAAATAAAACACCCCACATTTTTTTTATTTTTTTTTTATTGTTTTTGGACACTGACTTTTTGCAGTGTAGTGTACTGGAGTGTGTACCCTCAGGGTGAGTACTTAGGTTACAGACCAGGGGCGTCACTAGCTTTTAAGGACAGGGGGGGCTTAGCCCCCAGGAGATGCACAGGGTGCGAGCGAACGTAGCGCACGAGCACAAAACTTCACAAACGGCTAAAAAAGACTTAGAAATGATTCATTGTTATTATTATTATTTTTTAAAAATGCACACGACGAAATTAAATGCTCCCCGGGACGATGGCTTTTAACCATTTTCTTTCTTTTTATGTATTTATTAATTTTACATTTTATATTAAATGTCTTGGTTTTTCCTCCCTCTGAAAATCCTATGAAATGTTTAACAAGCCATCCTATAATAATACAACAGCTATTAATGTAACAATACAATAAAACAAATATATTTAATTATGTTTTTTTCATTATTTTAACAATAGCCTAATGTCATACCTGCCAACTTTTGAAATCAGAAAAACCTAGTAGCCAGGGTCCAGGGGCCGCAGGCCCCGGTAGGTCCAGGACAAAGTCCTGGTGGGGGGTTCCTTCGTCCCCCGACGCAAAATGATTATTAGCATTCAGACAGGTTAAAATGTTGCTAAAACCATCACTTTTCTATCAGTCACAGTGACTTTCCAAAACAAAAATATTACAGCAAAAATCATATGGGTTGATTGACATGTTTATTCTGTAAGCTAACTTCAATAGTTTGAAATTATTTTGACAGTTAATGCCAGTTATCCTGTCAACCTTTCACAAGACTTCAATTTGTTAATTGAAAGTATAAACAGTATAAACACTTTTTACAGTAAACAAATGGTAAAACAGTACTAAACAATTCCATTAAAAAAAAAATTGGTGTCATTATTAACTTTCTGTCCAAGCTTGTATAATCTACTGCCTTGTTCAATTGTAAAAAATATTCTGTGCCTAAAATTCACATTTCTATCACAATTATCATACTGTAAACATGGTAAGCTAACTTCATTAAAATTAATAGTCCTGTCAATAGCATGGAATTACAATTCAAATTTGGTTTTTTTGTAAGCCTTTCAAAAGAATTCAAAATATGAAAAATTAATGAAAATTAATTTAAGCCATCAGACACTTGAAAAGTGGCACATCACATCTCTAATGTAATCATTTGAACTTTTCAACAGAAATAGCACTGCAAAAATATTAAGGACATACTTCTGTATTTTGGTAGTTATGCTGTCAACATTTAACAAGATTTCTTCAACTTGGACTTGAAAGCATAAATAGTATAAACACTTTTAACAGTATAACAGTACTAAACAATTCCAATAGATAACATTGGTGTCATTACCTTTTTGTGGCTAAAATCCAAATTTATTCTATCAGATTGATCATACTGCAAAAATGATATGGTAACTTTATGATAAGTTTACTTGAAGTGGCATAAAACACTGAAAGTGATTGTTCCTATAACCCCTTTGTTTCAAATGTTTGTTCCACTTGTGGCAGTCGGGCACCAGCATACCGTCTTTGACAACTTGAAGTGGCATAAAACACTGAAAGTGATTGTTCCTATAACCCCTTTGTTTTAAATGTTTTATGCCACTTCAAGTTGTCAAAGACGTGCTGTGAAATACAGCCGACAGGATTGCGCATGCATGGTGCAGGAGAACAAAGGACTTCTTTCATTTAAGGTTTGTGATAAACCATCAAACTCATTCGTTAAAAGGACTCTATAGTAATATAAAGTGAGTTTTTCTGGACATTATCATGCAAGAAAAGTTTATTTTTGGGACCGCGATCACCGCGTAATGATTTTTAAAGGTTGCATTACAAACATTTAACTGTCCCATGTGATCAGCCAGTGCGATTGGAAGTCCATGCTCAATTATTGCCTCCGTAAATAAAACTTCGGCATTTATCACATCCAAAGAATCTGTTTGGGCGACGAAAAACGTTGAAAGTTTTCCACTTGTATCGCTAGCAACGGCATTAGACTTGTGTTTTTTTGTCCCAACGTGGTCTTTTACATCGCTAATTCCTCCGTGTCCGATCGAAAAATCTTGTCTGCACAAGGTGCAATTCGCGTAATTTTCACCCTTTTTTTTTTTTTAAATTAATGAAAAACCGTATTTTTTATCACTGCAACCGTAACCCGGAATAGGTTGATGAAAACCGTACTAATTAGGGGAAAACCGGAGTAGTTGGCAGGTATGAGAGATTATTGCTGCCTTCATCAACAAGTGAGATTGGCCGATACAGACTAAATGTATTAACTGTAAATATGGTGGGTGCTATTGAAAGTTTAACAATGTCTACACAATATTTAAACTAGTTGCTTATTACCTTTAATGTTTGAACACAAAAAAGTCAACAGTACAAAATAATTAAATATAAACAAAAGCTACCTGCTAGTACTTATTTAAAGGGGTCATATGATGATATTTTTCTATTTTTAAAACACTTAATTTTATTCACCATAACATGACGTTCTTTTATAAACATGTTGCATAGATTTTGTTACGGTACAGAATGCAGGGACGTAGTTAGCTCTATTTATTAATATATATAATAGTAAGGAGCGTGAAAACTAATCCAAAATGTGTGTGCGTGCGACTATGTGTAGGGATTAAATGTTGAGTGTTACCGGGAAGTCCAAGAGGGGCAAGGCAGGCTCGGAGATCTGTGGACGGGCGTGAGGTCAAGGGCAGGAGCGAGGCGTCAAAGTCCGTGTCCAGGCGGGAAGTCGAGATCCAAGAGGCAGCCAGGGAACTAGAGGGAATACGGGGAGACGAGACACACAGCTCGTGACGCAGGAACGGAGGAATGCTGCTGGATGACGACAAGCATACTTGCCAACCCTCCCGGATTTTCCGGGAGACTCACGAAATTCAGCGCCTCTCCCGAAAACCTCCCGGGACAAATTTTCTCCCGAAAATCTCCCGAAATTCAGGCGGAGCTGGAGGCCACGCCCCCTCCAGCTCCATGCGGACCTGAGTCCGCCTTCCCACAATATAAAGAACGTCTACAGTAAAGCAGTCCGTCTGCCGTAAACAGCAATGTTGTGACACTCTTAAACAGGACAATACTGCCATCTAGTGCATTTGATGAAAGCACCTTTGTGCGTGCCACACAGCAATGCATCATCAGAGAGGGTGTTCAGCATGGTTAGAAAGATAGTGACAGAGAATAGAAAAAGGATGGACAATTCAACCCTTAACTCAACAATGAGTAGATGAGTGTTATGTGTGTGTATATGTGTAAATAAATGAACACTGAAATTCAAGTATTTCTTTTATTTATATATATATATATATATATATATATATATATATATATATATATATATATATATATAGCTAGAATTCACTGAAAGTCAATTATTTCTTTATATATATATATATATATATATATATATATATATATATATATCCATCCATCCATTTTCTACCGCTTATTCCCTTCGGGTCACGGGGATATATATATATATATATATATATATATATATATATATATATATGAAATACTTGACTTGGTGAATTCTAAGTGTAAATATACTCCTCCCCTCTTAACCACGCCCCCAACCACGCCCCCGCCCCAACCACGCCCCCCGCACCCACCCCCCACCTCCCGAAATTGGAGGTCTCAAGGTTGGCAAGTATGACGACAAGGGACACAAGACAAATGAACGCGGAGGGGGAGAAACACAGAGAGAGAGAATGCACATGGAGCTAGATAAGTCGGCTTAATGTACTAGAACAGGTCGCTACGTTCTGGCCCGGAACGCAGGTTTGCACGGGCTTAAAAAGCCCAGGGAGCTCATCAGCGACAGGTGTGCAGATTACTGATTGACTGCAGGCTGCAGCAGGAGTGGTGCGCTCAGCGCAGCGCACAGATGAATGCGCACTGGAATGCGCCCGAGCCATGACAGATTTTGCTAAGATCTTCAAGACACTTTTGGCTGCTTCTTGTTCTGAGAGACGGAGTTGTTAGATGCAAATGAAAGCCTCTTTACCACGCCCCCTCAAGCTGACTCGATATTTATCCCTGCCATTGTTTAGTATGGAATATGGACACCGGTGATTGGCCATCTACAAACCCCGTTTCTATATGAGTTGGGAAATTGTGTTAGATGTAAATATAAACGGAATACAATAATTTGCAAATCCTTTTCAACCCATATTCAGTTAAATATGCTACAAAGACAACATATTTGATGTTCAAACTGATAAACTTTTTTTTTTTTTTTTTTTCAAATAATCATTAACTTTAGAATTTGATGCCAGCAACACGTGACAAAGAAGTTGGGAAAGGTGGCAATAAATATTGATAAAGTTGAGGAATGCTCATCAAACACTTATTTGGAACATCCCACAGGTGAACAGGCTAATTGGGAACAGGTGGGTGCCATGATTGGGTATAAAAGTAGATTCCATGAAATGCTCAGTCATTCACAAACAAGGATGGGGCGAGGGTCACCACTTTGTCAACAAACGTGTGAGCAAATTGTTGAACAGTTTAAGAAAAACCTTTCTCAACCAGCTATTGCAAGGAATTTTGGGATTTCACCATCTACGATCCGTATTATCATCAAAGGGTTCAGAGAATCTGGAGAAATCACTGCACGTAAGCAGCTAAGCCCGTGACCTTCCATCCCTCAGGCTGTACTGCATCAACAAGCGACATCAGTGTGTAAAGGATATCACCACATGGGCTCAGGAACACTTCAGAAACCCACTGTCAGTAACTACAGTTGGTCGCTACATCTGTAAGTGCAAGTTAAAACTCTCCTATGCGAGGCGAAAACCGTTTATCAACAACACCCAGAAACGCCGTCTGCTTCGCTGGGCCTGAGCTCATCTAAGATGGACTGATACAAAGTGGAAAAGTGTTCTGTGGTCTGACGAGTCCACATTTCAAATTGTTTTTGGAAACTGTGGACGTCGTGTCCTCCGGACCAAAGAGGTAAAGAACCATCCGGATTGTTATAGGCACAAAGTTCAAAAGCCAGCATCTGTGATGGTATGGGGGTGTATTAGTGTCCAAGACATGGGTAACTTACACATCTGTGAAGGCGCCATTAATGCTGAAAGGTACATACAGGTTCTGGAGCAACATATGTTGCCATACAAGCAACGTTACCATGGACGCCCCTGCTTATTTCAGCAAGACAATGCCAAGCCACATGTTACATCAAATATGTTGTCTTTGTAGTGCATTCAATTGAATATGGGTTGAAAAGGATTTGCAAATCATTGTATTCCATTTATATTTACATCTAACACAATTTCCCAACTTATATGGAAACAGGGTTTGTAATTTTTACTTGACTTTCACCACAACACAACATCCCAACAGTGCTGTACGCTTAGCTTTTTCACTAGTCGCACCGGTGCTACTGAATGAAAACATCGCAAACGTAATAACGGATAATAATACTAAGTGGTCTATTACCAAACACAGAAATCACTGATCCAATTAAGCTGTTTGAGTAAATCATTATTTTTCTGGGGGACGATGACGCTGTTGTCTTACATTGAAAGGCTAAGCTTGCTACACAACAAATACAGCTAACATTGCTGACGTATCATTCGCACATTTTTAACCTGCTGTTATTACTTACCATTTCATTTTCTTCTCCATTTATATTTGTTGTGATTTCCCTCTCTGCATGAAAGTTTAAAAGTAGCATATATTAATGCATTATGAAGAAGAATGTTTTAATGTAGACACATAGAATCATCATACTGCTGTGATTATATGCATCAACTGTTCATTCAAGGCGAAGGCAAAATATCCAGATATATATGGTGTATCGTGACATGGCCTAAAAATATTGAGATATTAATAAAAGGCCATATCGCCCAGCCCTAATCCATAGCATGTAATGCAGTGTATTAGTCTGTTTTCAGGTGGTCAGAATTTGAAAGTTGAAGTTGCGTATGAATTTAAAAACGCACCAATTTTTTGCGCATGCTATAAAAAGCACAACTCATCTCGGTTACGCCCTAGATCAGGGGTCAGCAACCCGCGGCTCCGGAGCCGCATGCGGCTCTTTGATCACTCCGATGCGGCTCAGCAGCTTACTTGCCGACCCCCCCCACTCCCCGATTTTCCAGGGAGACTTCCGGATTTCAGTGTCTCTTGCAGATAACTCCCGGGATTAACATTCTCCGATTTTCAACCTTGCAGTTATAATAAGGGCGTGCCATGATGGTACGGCTTTTGGCGCCCTCTACGATCTGTATTAACAGCGTGCCAGCCCAAACCCTTGTATGCAGTAAGCATCTTCCGCTTGCACACGTACGTGTCAGCAAGGCATACTTGGTCAACAGCCACACAGGTTACACCGACGGTGACCATATGAAACAACTTTAACACTCTTACTAATAATGCGCCACACTTTGAACCAAAACCAAACAGGAATGACAAACACATTTCGGGAGAACATCTGCACCTTAACACAACATAAACACAACAGGACAAATACCCAGAATCCCATGCAGCCCTGACTCTTCCGTGCTACATTATGCTACCACCAAACCCCGCCCCCACCCCAACCCTGCTCCCTCACACATCAACCCCAAATAATGTAGCCCGGAAGAGTTAGGGCTGCATGGGATTCTGGGTATTTGCCCTGTTGTGTTTATGTTGTGTTACGGTGCAGATGTTCTCCCGAAATGTGTTTGTCATTCTTGTTTGGTGTGGGTTCACAGTGTGGCGCATTATTAGTAAGAGTGTTAAAGTTGTTGTTTTTTTATACCGCCACCGTCAGTGTAACCTGTGTGGTTGTTGACCAAGTATGCCTTGCTGTCGCCTACATTGGTAAGTGGAAGGTACCATACAACGTGTGGCTGTTCAGGCACGCTGGTTGTAGTGGGTTCTATATGCTGTACCATCACGGCTCGCATGACGCTGACAAGCGCCCTTTCATATAAAACCCGCGTGCCGCACCAGCATTCAAATTCCGTATTAATGTATGGGCAGCGTGTCTGAGACCCCTAATTTATACATAGCACAAAGCAAAAAAAAAACTTATTTTGCAGTGTTATTTCATTTTAAATTTCAAAACATTTTTGTGGCTCCCATTGTTATCTTTAATTTGTGAAACTGGTCAAACTGGCTCTTTGACTGGTAAAGGTTGCCGACCCCTGCCCTAGATGTTATTCAATCCTAAATCTGCCCTTGCATTGGTCTGTGTAGCATTCACAATTGAGCTTACATTTCCACTTGTTTGGCGCACACGAGGGTTCAGAAGATCACGCCCACACTTGATCGACCAAACAAACTCACCACAGTTCATTTTAACCTAATCAAACACAACCAGGGTAACTGGAACTTTAAGCTGTTAACTTGTTTTGAGATACGTTTTTTTTTTTTTTTAAAGTTCCTGAGTTTTGCGCTTTGTTTTTATTGGTTTTCTTTCTCAACCTTAAACAAGATTAGAGATCACTTCTGCTCTCAAAAATGTATCCACTTCCAAAAGAGTTATAGGGATGATTTCTGATGTCAGTGACGCATTTGCTATTTTACTGAAGTGGAACTGAGGTGGGCAGCACAGGCAAAGAGGCGATAAGGCTTGAAGAATTCTGTTAGCCACAGGTCAGAATGTGGAGAGAGCGTTCCTTTTCATGTCATCCCAAACATCATATCAGTCTTCTCTCCGCTCTTGCTGCTGGGGGAAAGAGGAAATGTGCAAAGACCTTCGGACCGATGCGAGGCGGAGAGACCGTAGGAGAATTTCATGCTTAATCTTGTACTTGAAGCAGGACACGCCCACTCTTTGTTGGCCAGGACACCGAGCGGTGCTCAAAGGGTCGAACTTAATCACGTTTTTCAGACTCAAGGCCATCACAGGGAGAAAATACGCAGGACAAGCTTTGTTTTTGTTTGCTCCTTTGAAAAGAATCTCAAGGATGTGAGAGCCAAACAAGTGGTGGGCGGCGTGATCATGGAGGAAATCAGGGGGTTTTCCACGTGGGAAGACACTGCTTTAAAGCTCCTACTGACATACATGTATCGTTCACTTGAAAGACATCGATGCTCGCTAGTGCTTTGGACTGGCCGGACTTGGAAAAAATGGCAAACAAAGTGTTAAAGATGTAATGATTAGCAATATACAAAATGCTATAGCATAAAAGTACAAATGAAAAGCACGCACAGTGGCGGAGAACAAACTATGAAAAACAAAAAGACTATAAACATGGAACAAAAACTTACTTGGCTTGGACAAAAATAGTTGCATGAAGAATGGACATGGGAAGAAGTGCCAGGCATGGACAGAGCATAAATGTGGTGAGGTCGTCAGGACGAACAACAGAAAATGAATGAACTTAAATACTATGGACATGATTAGTGAAAGCAGGTGCGTGACTCAAAACGTGAAACAGGTGCGTGACGTGACAGGTGAAAACTAATGGTTGCTATGGTGACCAGACAAGGGAGTGAAAAGACAGAAACTAAACAAAACATGACTTAAAACAAAACATGATAATACAGACATGACAGTTTTACTGTTTGAAATGTCCATCCATCCATCCATCCTCTTCCGCTTATCCGAGGTCAGGTCGTGGGGACAGCAGCCTAAGCAGGGAAACCCAGACTTTCCTCTCCCCAGCCACTTCGTCCAGCTCTTCCCGGGGGATCCCGAGGCGTTCCCGGGCCAGCCGCGACACATAGTTTCCCCAACGTGTCCTGGGTCTTCCCCGTGGCCTCCTACCGGTCGGACGTGCCTTAAACACTTCCCTAGGGAGGCGTTTGCGTGGCATCCTGACCAGATGTTCGAACCACCTCATCTGGCTCCTCTCCATGTGGAGGAGCAGCGGCTTTACTTTGAGCTTCCCCCGGATGGCAGAGCTCCTCACCCTATCTCTAAGGGAGAGCCCCGCCACCCGGCAGAGGAAACTCATTTCGTCCGCTTGTACCTGTGATCTTGTCCTTTCGGTCATAACCCAAAGCTCATGACCATAGGTGAGGATGGGAACGTAGATCGACCGGTAAATTGAGAGGTTTGCCTTCCGGCTCAGCTCCTTCTTCACCATAACGGATCGATACAGCGTCCGCATTACTGAAGACGTATGGCGTCACATTAGTGCCAAAAATCAGAGCGCATAAAAACTGTTATCGCGCGCTGATTCTCCACTTCGTGCGCGCGCGACACCCTTTTGCGCGCGCGTGGTGCCTTTTTGCGCACGCGCGGTGCCTTTCTGTGCGCGCGAGGTGCCTTTTTGCGCGCGCGCGGTGCCTTGTTGCGCGCTCTCTGTGTACTCCTGGCATCTCTCCTCGCGCTGTCATGTTTCTTTTTGGCACTTTGGGGGCGGGTATGCTTAGACGGCCCCTTTTTTCTGATTGGTCAGGCGAAAATGCTGAAAAATGCTCAGAGCCAATCAGAAGTATAGCAGGGCGGGTCATCGTCATACCTGCCAACTTTTGAAATCAGAAAAACCTAGTAGCCAGGGTCCAGGGGCCGAAGGCCCCGGTAGGTCCAGGACAAAGTCCTGGTGGGGGGTTCAGGCTTCACTGCCCGACGCAAAATGATTATTAGCATTCAGACAGGTTAAAATGTTGCTAAAACCATCACTTTTCTATCAGTCACAGTGACTTTTCAAAACAAAAATATTACAGCAAAAATCATATGGGTTGATTGACATGTTTATTCTGTAAGCTAACTTCAATAGTTTGAAATTATTTTGACAGTTAATGCCAGTTATCCTGTCAACCTTTCACAAGACTTCAATTTGTTAATTGAAAGTATAAACAGTATAAACACTTTTTACAGTAAACAAATGGTAAAACAGTACTAAACAATTCCATTAAAAAAAAAATTGGTGTCATTATTAACTTTCTGTCCAAGCTTGTATAATCTACTGCCTTGTTCAATTGTAAAAAATATTCTGTGCCTAAAATTCACATTTCTATCACAATTATCATACTGTAAACATGGTAAGCTAACTTCATTCAAATTAATAGTCCTGTCAATAGCATGGAATTACAATTCAAATGTAGTTTTTTTGTAAGCCTTTCAAAAGAATTCAAAATATGAAAAATTAATGAAAATTAATTTAAGCCATCAGACACTTGAAAAGTGGCACATCACATCTCTAATGTAATCATTTTAACTTTTCAACAGAAATAGCACTGCAAAAATATTAAGGACATACTTCTGTATTTTGGTAGTTATGCTGTCAACATTTAACAAGATTTCTTCAACTTGGACTTGAAAGCATAAATAGTATAAACACTTTTAACAGTATGTCGTGCTGTGAAATACAGCCGACAGGATTGCGCACCAAACACGAAGCAAGGCCAAAGCGCATGCATGCTGCAGGAGAACAAAGGACTTCTTTCATTTAAGGTTTGTGATAAACCATCAAACTCATTCGTTAAAAGGACTCTATAGTAATATAAAGCGAATTTTTCTGGACATTATCATGCAAGAAAAGTTTATTTTTGGGACCGCGATCACCGCGTAATGATTTTTAAAGGTTGCATTACAAACATTTAACTGTCCCATGTGATCAGCCAGTGCAATTTGAAGTCCATGCTCAATTATTGCCTCCGTAAATAAAACTTCGGCATTTATCACATCCAAAGAATTTGGATGGGCGACGAAAAACTTTGACAGTTTTCCACTTGTATTGCTAGCAACGGCATTAGACTTGTGTTTTTTTGTCCCAACGTGGTCTTTTACATCGCTAATTCCTCCGTGTCCGATCGAAAAATCTTGTCTGCACAAGGTGCAATTCGCGTAGTTTTCACCCTTTTTGGAACGGATAATTATTCCCGGATAGGCTTTTGAATATTCTTCACGGAATGACTGCAGTTTTCTTTTCGGTTTAAGACTCGTTTGCGATTTTTTTTCGGCTGATTCCATGATCGTTCGCTCGTTTGGAAACAATGGGCAACTGGTGCCTCGTGCTTGGCAGCGGTGCTATAAATAGCCTCGCGCATGGCATTCGGAATGGCTCCATTAGGAAGTTACGGGAAGCAGTGTCGATTGTCATTGTTGTTACGCGATTTCGTGAATAAAACTTAAAAAAAAAAAAGTTTTTTAATTAATGAAAAACCGTATTTTTTATCACTGCAACCGTAACCCGGAATAGGTTGATGAAAACCGTACTAATTACGGGAAAACCGGAGTAGTTGGCAGGTATGCTCTTCCGCTTATCCGAGATCAGGTCGTGGGGACAGCAGCCTAAGCAGGGAAGCCCAGACTTCCCTCTCCCCAGCCACTTCGTCCAGCTCTTCCCGGGGGATCCCGAGGCGTTCCCAGGCCAGCCGGGAGACATAGTTTTCCCAACGTGTCCTGGGTCTTCCCCGTGGCCTCCTACCGGTCGGACGTGCCTTAAACACCTCCCTAGGGAGGCGTTTGCGTGGCATCCTGACCAGATGCCCGAACCACCTCATCTGGCTCCTCTCCATGTGGAGGAGCAGCGGCTTTACTTTGAGCTCCTCCCGGATGACAGATCTTCTCACCCTATCTCCAAGGGAGAGACCCGCCACCCGGCGGAGGAAACTCATTTGGGCCGCTTGTACCCGTGATCTTGTCCTTTCGGTCATAACCCAAAGCTCATGACCATAGGTGAGGATGGGAACGTAGATCGACCGGTAAATTGAGAGGTTTGCCTTTCGGCTCAGATCCTTCTTCACCATAACGGATCGATACAGCGTCCGCATTACTGAAGACGTATGGCGTCACATTAGTGCCAAAAATCAGAGCGCATAAAAACTGTTATCGCGCGCTGATTCTCCACTTCGTGCGCGCGTGGTGCCTTTTTGCGCGCGCGCGGTGCATTTCTGTGCGCGCGCGGTGCCTTTTTGCGCGCGGTGCCTTTTTGCGCGCTCTCTGTGTACTCCTGGCATCTCTCCTCGTGCTGTCATGTTTCTTTTTGGCACTTTGGAGGCGGGTATGCTTAGACGGCCCCTTCTTTCTGATTGGTCAGGCGAAAAATGCTGAAAAATGCTCAGAGCCAATCAGAAGTATAGCAGGGCGGGTCATCGTCAATATGTATCAAGATTTACGGAGGAAGAAGTGGTTAAAAAAATGTTGCGCGCTGATAAAGGTTATTTCATACCACATAAACACAATACAGGGTAATACAAAATGTGACCCAAATAAATAAGACAACAAACACCATAATCACATCTTTCAGCTAGAACTGGTCCACCAGCAATAACATTATTTTATATTTTCACTTCTTCTTGAACATTTGTTTTCTAATTTATGGGATTTCTTTTGATTCAGCCATAAAATTAATGAAATAATCTATGAATTTTGTTTTTAAAATGTTAAAAATAGCTTTTAATAATGTATTCTGAAACAGTTTAAAATAATCAGAGAACTGACTAACACTGACCCTACACAACTATGTTGCACAATTAAGTCATTTTTTTTTTAAAGCGAAAGAGGTAATTTCAACAGGTACAGCATCCTATGTCATATCTACATGTAATAAGATTTGTAACAAGGCAAACCGTTTGTAAATTGGTCGAAAATCGAGCAAGTTATGGTAATTTAATTTGTACATGTACCATTGACAT
Organism: Nerophis lumbriciformis; assembly: GCF_033978685.3. Taxonomy (NCBI): domain Eukaryota; kingdom Metazoa; phylum Chordata; class Actinopteri; order Syngnathiformes; family Syngnathidae; genus Nerophis; species Nerophis lumbriciformis. The sequence goes on from NC_084550.2 coordinate 6,030,583, forward strand.
GAATGTAATGATTGAGGCTAGATGTCTGAGGTAAGATGGCTACAACGTTGCTACGCTGGAGAATCATTGGTCATATGAAAAATGCTCACAGCCAATCAGAAAGGAGGGGCCGTCTAAGCATACCCGCCCCCAAAGTGCCAAAAAGAAACATGACAGCACGAGGAGAGATGCCAGGAGTACACAGAGAGCGCGCAAAAAGGCACCACGCGCGCGCAAAAGGGTGTCGCGCGCGCACAAAGTGGAGAATCAGCGCGCGATAACAGTTTTTATGCGCTCGGATTTTTGGCACTAATGTGACGCCATAAAGACGCCGCACCGATCTCTGTCGATCTCACGATCCACTCTTTCCTCACTCGTGAACAAGACTCCTAGGTACTTGAACTCCTCCACTTGGGGCAGGGTCTCCTCCCCAACCCGGAGATGGCACTCCACCCTTTTCCGGGCGAGAACCGTGGACTCGGACTTGGAGGTGCTGATATTCATCCCAGTCGCTTCACACTCGGCTGTGAACCGATCCAGTGAGAGCTGAAGATCCTGGCCATCTGAAGCCATCAGGACCACATCATCAAAGTGCTTTGAAATGTGAGTCTGCTTCCTTCACGTCATAACCTCTCTCTATATATTCTTCTTTTTTCTTAACACTCCGTGTTGATGCTGATATGGCACAGGAAAAGAGGAAAATGCCAAGGAAAAAGCAAAACGGACGTGTAAAGTTGAAGAGGGTTGACTGTAGCCTAATATCCACATTGCATTAGGGATGTCCCGATCCGATATTTGGATCGGATCGGCTGCCGATTTTTGCCAAAAAATGCGTATCGGCAAGGCATGGGAAAATGCCGATCCAGATCCAGTTAAAAAAAAAACTCCGCTCCGTGTTTTCCAACGCACCGATTTAAATAATACATTCCACTTTTCTGCAGCTCCCTAATTTCCGTTCCGCATTTTCCAGCACACTTTCAACACATCCACAGGTCTGTGGATTCTCACGCAGTTGCTTTTAGCTGCTGGCATTACACGACAGGCTCTTCTCACTCTTTTCTGTGTCTCCCTCTCACAGACAGCAAGCGCACCTTCTTACACACGTCACATACTGTCACGACATACGTCACATACGTATACGCCCTCTCCCAGCAGAGATGTAGCAGCATGGCTAACGTTAGCTGTGATGCTAGCGCAGCCGTATGACCAACGTTCTCTCTAAGGTGCGCGCTTGTGCAATTGCGCACTGCTCAAACGTCCTCTGCGCATAGCAAATCTATGCCACGCACAAAATCAAATTAAAAAATAAGCGCATAACAATTTTCGACACACGGACACGACAGAGAAAACAGTTTTCGTCATCAATGTTCAAATATTATAACGTCTGTCGAGACGCTTATCTCCATTCGGTGCCACACGTCCACACCATCAAAATGCCGAGGCAAAAATTTCCAGATCAACACCGTATGAAAAAATTAGTGATTTTTTTTAGTCGTGATTTCCTTCTCTGCATGAAAGTTTAAAAGTAGCATATATTAATGCAGTATGAAGAAGAATGTTTTAATGTAGACATGCAAGCCTTGAAAGAACATTTTGAAAATCAAGACTACATTTCCTGCAAATGGGTGCATTTCTACCCTATATTTTAACTTTAGATTTATTCTCATATCAAACTCTTTTGGCTGTCTTTTTGACACTTACCCTCCACACCCTGGATTATAAATAATGTAAATAATTCAATGTGATTATCTTGTGTGATGACTGTATTATGATGATAGTATATATCTGATAGTATATATCTGTATCATGAATCAATTTAAGTGGACCCCGACTTAAACAAGTTGAAAAACTTATTGGGGTGTTACCATTTAGTGGTCAATTGTACGGAATATGTACTTCACTGTGCAACCTACTAATAAAAGTCTCAATCAATCAATCAAAACACATAGAATCATCATACTGCTGTGATTATATGCATCAAGTGTTCATTCAAGGCTGAGGCAAAATATTGAGATATATATCGTGTATCGCAATATGGCCTTAAAATATCGCAATATTAAAAAAAGGCCATATCGCCCAGCCCTAGTTTCAATGATGCCATTTCTGTTTGTCATGTATAATTTTGTCTATTTTGTGTTTATCCTTGAATAAACAGGTCAGTTTCTTGTTACCAACCCATCCATCCATCCATTTTCTACCGCTTATTCCCTTTGGGGTCGCGGGGGCGCTGGAGCCTATCTCAGCTACAATCGGGCGGAAGGCGGGGTACACCCTGGACAAGTCGCCACCTCATCGCAGGGCTTGTTACCAACCATTGTGTATTATTCAAACTCCCCTAATTCAGCTGGCTAGTTGTTATCAAGAGTACTAAAACCCTTTTAAACATGATTCTGACAACTAAGTAGGCTGAATAACTTTAAACTTTAATACATGCTCGGATAGGCCAGTATCGGATCGGAAGTGCAACAACAATATCGGTATCGGATCGGAAGTGCAAAAACCTGGATCGGGACATCCCTACATTGCATGATTACACGCAGACATGTTATGTTATCCAACACACACATATCTATTACACTTGTCATGTTGGTTTGGTTAAAAAAAGAACTCTGGTGCCTGTGCTTTGCTAGTACGGTTTGATTGATCAACTGTAAACTACGGGCCCTGTGCGGCCTTTTTATACTGATGGAGGGTCATGCACATTAAAGGCTGAAATAGCTTCCCCAAATGTTCCAGTAACGGCTTCCACGGGAGTCGGAACTCACAGTCGTGAGAGGTTCAACCCAATGGTGCCATTAATCTCTGCAATGTCTTTATTAAAAAAAGTAGATTAGCCACAATATGTGCAGGCAGAAAACGACTTCTTATGTGGCAATAGTCGCTAATGGCCGATGTGTTGGTAATGGTCTATAAATATGTTCTCTGTGGGAAAAGACAACAACGCAAATGATTCCTGAGATCTCAACCGGCTAAAGTCATTATCAAGTGAATGCCTTACATTATTATGCTTGCTTGACGACATGCGCAGGACCACTTACTTTTTTTCACTCCGGCTTGCTCATTGCTGGTTGTTGTAGCGTTCAAACAGTGATGGCTCACGTTAAAGGTTGCCTTGTTTGTAATTGTGTATTTGTGACATGCACGTTCCCGCTTTCCTTCAGAATGATGCCGGCGAACACGACAACCACGTCGCTACTTACCCCGACTGAAAGGTCAAACTTGCCATTACCTCGTCAATGTTGTTGTCTGGCGGGATTCAAAAGGCTTCCACAATGTAATTGGTGTAGAAACCTCCAGAAGCCTATAAGTACATTCACAATGTTACGTAACATCATCTTAAAAGCATGGCGATTCAATTCTATTGTTCTGGGGCCATATTTGTATTAAAGGGGAACATTATCACCAGACCTATGTAAGCGTCAATATACAGGTAAAAGCCAGTAAATTAGAATATTTTGAAAAACTTGATTTATTTCAGTAATTGCATTCAAAAGGTGTAACTTGTACATTATATTTATTCATTGCACACAGACTGATGCATTCAAATGTTTATTTCATTTAATTTTGATGATTTGAAGTGGAAACAAATGAAAATCCAAAATTCCGTGTGTCACAAAATTAGAATATTACTTAAGGCTAATACAAAAAAGGGATTTTTAGAAATGTTGGCCAACTGAAAAGTATGAAAATGAAAAATATGAGCATGTACAATACTCAATACTTGGTTGGAGCTCCTTTTGCCTCAATTACTGCATTAATGCGGCGTGGCATGGAGTCGATGAGTTTCTGGCACTGCTCAGGTGTTATGAGAGCCCAGGTTGCTCTGATAGTGGCCTTCAACTCTTCTGCGTTTTTGGGTCTGGCATTCTGCATCTTCCTTTTCACAATACCCCACAGATTTTCTATGGGGCTAAGGTCAGGGGAGTTGGCGGGCCAATTTAGAACAGAAATACCATGGTCCGTAAACCAGGCACGGGTAGATTTTGCGCTGTGTGCAGGCGCCAAGTCCTGTTGGAACTTGAAATCTCCATCTCCATAGAGCAGATCAGCAGCAGGAAGCATGAAGTGCTCTAAAACTTGCTGGTAGACGGCTGCGTTGACCCTGGATCTCAGGAAACAGAGTGGACCGACACCAGCAGATGACATGGCACCCTAAACCATCACCCAACCATGCAAATTGTGCATTTCCTTTGGAAATCGAGGTCCCAGAGTCTGGAGGAAGACAGGAGAGGCACAGGATCCACGTTGCCTGAAGTCTAGTGTAAAGTTTCCACCATCAGTGATGGTTTGGGGTGCCATGTCATCTGCTGGTGTCGGTCCACTCTGTTTCCTGAGATACAGGGTCAACGCAGCCGTCTACCAGCAAGTTTTAGAGCACTTCATGCTTCCTGCTGCTGACCTGCTCTATGGAGATGGAGATTTCAAGTTCCAACAGGACTTGGCGCCTGCACACAGCGCAAAATCTACCCGTGCCTGGTTTACGGACCATGGTATTTCTGTTCTAAATTGGCCCGCCAACTCCCCTGACCTTAGCCCCATAGAAAATCTGTGGGGTATTGTGAAAAGGAAGATGCAGAATGCCAGACCCAAAAACGCAGAAGAGTTGAAGGCCACTATCAGAGCAACCTGGGCTCTCATAACACCTGAGCAGTGCCAGAAACTCATCGACTCCATGCCACGCCGCATTAACGCAGTAATTGAGGCAAAAGGAGCTCCAACCAAGTATTGAGTATTGTACATGCTCATATTTTTCATTTTCATACTTTTCAGTTGGCCAACATTTCTAAAAATCCCTTTTTTGTATTAGCCTTAAGTAATATTCTAATTTTGTGACACACAGAATTTTGGATTTTCATTTGTTGCCACTTCAAATCATCAAAATTAAATGAAATAAACATTTGAATGCATCAGTCTGTGTGCAATGAATAAATATAATGTACAAGTTACACCTTTTGAATGCAATTACTGAAATAAATCAAGTTTTTCAAAATATTCTAATTTACTGGCTTTTACCTGTATATATATACTGTAACACCAAATTATTTAGGGGGGCTTAAGAAAAGTTTAGGGGGGCTTGAGCCCCCCTAAAATAGGCCTAACAACGCCAATGTTACAGACTATGTTAGTATATGTATTTACACAAAACCACACGTAACAACAGGGGAGAGAAAAAATAATAATAATAATAAAAAAATAAAAAACCTATACTTTTAATTATTAAACCTGATAGCACACGGGCCTAGTCTACTTTACTGTGGACATTTTGCTTACATGTTAGCTTAGCTCTGGCACCCACCTTCGTTTAAGAACAACTGGGAGGCAAAACGTCGTCCTTTCATGGCTCTGCTTTCATTCATTTTTATTTTGAAGTCTTGTCTCATTTTTTCGACGGAGCAAAGACGAGTTTAGCGTCCACACTTTACATTTAAGGGCTATACGTGATGGGGTGGACCGAACCATTTCGTGCTAATTGAGGGGGTGAGTGATCCTTCTAGAACATTTCACTCAGTGTTGGCGTTTTCCATTAAATGTTCAAGTAAAGCGAAATACGCTGTTATATTTTGGGTAATTATATTAAGACATTAATGTATTGAGTTTACAAAGTAATATTTATTATTCTACACAAATGTCTGCCCCTACCCCTTCAATCATGCTGCCAATAGACTAATCCTGCCATTTAAAGTGCACAAAAAACGTCAACTACGTGCCTATAAATGTTATTTATTCATTAAATGTTTTTCTTTACATGTTTTTATGTTTTTTCCCCCTCATGTTCAGCACGCCAATGCACCTAATAGTTCACAGGTGTCAAACCCAAGGCCCGGGGGCCAGATGTGGCCCGCGGGTTCATTTTATTTGGCCCTCAAAATCCTGGAAATAACATTTAGATAATAACTTGTCTTACTAAATGTATTATTTATTTCTATTTTGGCAAAAAAAAAAATACATGTACTCCATGCAATCACAAATGTTAACTTCAATATTGTCTAATTAAGCAAAAATATATTATCAAACATTCAAATTATTTTTTAAATAGAAATAAATGTGTGTATGTATGTATATTTTCTGCTGGATCTACTCTATATTTTATGCTGCCCTTTTTTTTTCTTTTTTTTTTGCTGCTGCTGTTACATATACTGTAATATTGTACATGGTATATTATGTAAAAATATAATATACTATATCAGTATATATTATATACCTATATATATCGCCAGGGCCGGCCCGTGGCATAGGCCGTATAGGCAAATGCTAAGGGCGCCGTCCATCAGGGGGCGCCACGCCAATGCCACAAATGTTGGAGAAAAAAAAAAAAAAAAAAAAAAAAAAGTTGGTACTATGATTTCTAAATACAAAAAATAATCCCACGTTAATTAAAATGCAAAGTAAAGCCTATTTATTAGAAATATTATTTGTTACAACATTACCCCCCGTCCCCCCCCCCCCCACCTCCCCCCGCACGGTGCGCCCCCTCCCTTCCGGTATCATGACTCTTTTTGGACGTCACCACATCAAAAAATCAACACAAGATGTCAAAACGGCCAAAACTGTCAGGTGCCCAGAAAAAAGAGAAAAGAAGAGGAGGAGAAACGAGAAAAGACAGAGGTAGCAGGTAGGTAACGTTAGCCTACATGAAATTATTTGTCTGTTACAGAATGTGATAGTAGCTGGCTTTTTAGCATTAAGCTAATGTTACATGATTCGGCAATTGCTAATCAATAAATAGCTAGTTCTGTTTTAACGTCGGGTTAATATTGTGGAGGGGGCTAAATTGTTATGGAAAATAATAATGTAACGTTAGGTAATTACAGTACTCCCACCTTACATTCCTCAGGGACATTTGTATTAGATCTTTTAAGCCGGTGTTTTTTGTTTACATTGTTATTGCCTTCTGGTTAGCTAATGTTTGCCCTGCAGGTAATAGTCACTTTTCCACCCCTTTATATATTAGGTATAGTTGTATGTAAAAAAAAAAAGGTCAAAGACAAAGCTATTCAGTTTCTTGTGAGTATATACACTTCACTGCCGATGTGGGGGGGCGCCACCTAAAATCTTGCCTAGGGCGCCAGATTGGTTAGGGCCGGGCCTGTATATCGCCTACTCAGTGGCCTAGTGGTTAGAGTGTCCACCCTGAGATCGATAGGTTGTGAGTTATACCAAAGACTATAAAAATGGGACCCATTACCTCCCTGCTTGGCACTCAGCATCAAGGGTTGGAATTGGGGGTTAAATCACCAAAATAATTCCCGGGCGCGGCACCGCTGCTGCCCACTGCTCCCCTCACCTCCCAGGGGGTGAACAAGGGGATGGGTCAAATGCAGAGGACAAATTTCACCACACCTCGTGTGTGTGACAATCATTGCTACTTTAACTTTAACTTTAACTAATACTGTGTATATAATATGTAAATATTACATATATTTTATATTGCTATTATGGTACATTTTTAGTCTGCTTAATACCTGCATTATCCTTTCCATCCTTACTCTTTCCATCCTTTGAAACTGAACAATTTCCATTGTGGATCAATAAAGTTTGTCTAAGACTAAGTCTAACTCCCAGTCTAAATACTATTAATAATGATTTCAAAGTTATCCATCAAATTGTGCAATGTAAAAGTAGCAATAGATTTCATGGTAAAGTTGTGAAATTTACCGTGGTTTTTACAGCATTTTTCTCAAAATGGAATAAAAAAACAGTACTTTTTTTACTGTAATAAACGAAGGGGCCGTTTTGGCATTTACAGTAATACACCGAAAAATCTACAGTTGTTGATTTGCAGTAAAATAAAAATAAAAATAAAAAAACTGGCAGCTCAAGTGTCAAAATTTTACTTTAAAAATGCATTTTTTTTATAGACAGTAAAAAAAACAATAAACAGTAAAATTGTGGCGACTGAGCTGCCTTCTTTTTTACCATACAAACAGCAGTACTGTTTTTCCATTTACAGTAATATACACTACATTTTAAGGTGCAATTATTGCAACTTACCATATTTTTTTTTACATTTTATGTGATGGCGAGGAGGCATGGTGATACGCGGATTGTTCTTCCGACGGTATGCAGCAGGAACTCCGGAGACAGCATGCAGGTAGGAGACTGATTTATTTGCATAAATCACACAAAAAGTCAGGAACAGACAAAACAAGCGTGTCTAACTCCCGAGAAGCTAACGGGATAGCTCACGAGGAACGCTGAGGATTAGTGTGTGCCGAACACTAATCAGAGGCCGGTGAAAACAATAAATAACCAATGAGCCACAAAACATGGCTGCTGAAACAGAATCAAGCCAACAAGAGACATAAAACGTACAAACCCCATTTCCATATGAGTTGTGAAATTGTGTTAGATGTAAATATAAACGGAATATAATGATTTGCAAATCATTTTCAACCCATATTCAGTTGAATATGCTACAAAGACAACATATTTGATGTTCAAACTCATAAACTTTTTTTTTTTTTTGCAAATAATCATTAACTTTAGAATTTGATGGCAGCAACACGTGACAAAGAAGTTGGGAAAGGTGGCAATAAATACTGATAAAGTTGAGGAATGCTCATCAAACACTTATTTGGAACATCTCACAGGTGTGCAGGCTAATTGGGAACAGGTGGGTGCCATGATTGGGTATAAAAACAGCTTCCCAAAAAATGCTCAGTCTTTCACAAGAAAGGATGGGGCGAGGTACACCCCTTTGTCCACAACTGCGTGAGCAAATAGTCAAACAGTTTAAGAACAACGTTTCTCAAAGTGCAATTGCAAGAAATTTAGGGATTTCAACATCTACGGTCCATAATATCATCAAAAGGTTCAGAGAATGTGGAGAAATCACTCCACGTAAGCGGCATGGCCGGAAACCAACATTGAATGACCGTGACCTTCGATCCCTCAGACGGCACTGTATCAAAAACCGACATCAATCTCTAAAGGATATCACCACATGGGCTCAGGAACACTTCAGAAAACCACTGTCACTAAATACAGTTTGTGGCTACATCTGTAAGTGCAAGTTAAAGCTCTACTATGCAAAGCAAAAGCCATTTATAAACAACATCCAGAAACGCCGCCGGCTTCTCTGGGCCCGAGATCATCCAAGATGGACTCATGCAAAGTGGAAAAGTGTTCTGTGGTCTGACAAGTCCACATTTCAAATTGTTTTTGGAAATATTCGACATTGTGTCATCCGGACCAAAGGGGAAGTGAACCATCCAGACTGTTATCGGCACAAAGTTCAAAAGCCAGCATCTGTGATGGTATGGGGATGCATTAGTGCCCAAGACATGGGTAACTTACACATCTGTGAAGGCACCATTAATGCTGAAAGGTACATACAGGTTTTGGAACAACATATGCTGCCATCTAAGCGCCGTCTTTTTCATGGACGCCCCTGCTTATTTCAGCAAGACAATGCCAAGCCCCATTCAGCACGTGTTACAACAGCGTGGCTTCGTAAAAAAAGAGTGCGGGTACTTTCCTGGCCCGCCTGCAGTCCAGACCTGTCTCCCATCGAAAATGTGTGGCGCATTATGAAGCGTAAAATACAACAGCGGAGACCATACTTGCCAACCCTCCCGAATTTTCCGGGAGACTCCCGAAATTCGGCGCCTCACCCGAAAACCTCCCGGGACAAATATTCTCCCGAAAATCTCCCGATTTTCAGCCGTAGCTGGAGGCCACGCCCCTTCCAGCTCCATGCGGACCTGAGTGAGGACAGCCTTTTTTCACGACGGGAGGACAACAGGGTGACAAGAACTAAATCATCCAGACTAGAGATACATTGTATTATTATGTTTATCTTACCTAAAAATAAATATATTTATTAATTTTTAAAAAAACAACTAAATAAATGTTTACTATATTTTGCTGAAAACATCAACATTAATTGTATTTTTATTTTTTATTTTTTCTGACTCCTTATTACATGCAGCCATAGAATTATACATTAAAATAAACATATTTGAAATAATTAATTTTAAATTATCACAATAATTCATTTAAAATGACCATATTTAATTATTAAAATAATTGTTTGTTTATCAAAAACTTTAGCATTTTATTTATTACATTTTGAAGCTCTCAGAAGCCACGTTATGTTATATCCATGTTATATTTATGCAAGTTTGAAGTATCAATGATCTAAACACAGTTTTGTTTGCATATTTTCAGGATGTATATATATATATATATATATATATATATATATACACACCCTGCGATGAGGTGGCGACTTGTCCAGGGTGTACCCCGCCTTCCGCCCGATTGTAGCTGAGATAGGCTCCAGCGCCCCCCGCGACCCCAAAGGGAAAAAGCGGTAGAAAATGGATGGATGGATATATATATACATATATATATATATATATATATATATATATATATATATATATATATATATATATATATATATATATATATATATATGAAATACTTGACTTGGTGAATTCTAGCTGTCAATATATGCCTCCCCTCTTAACCACGCCCCCAACCACGCCCGCCCCACCCCCGACCACGCCCCCAATGCCCACCCCCCGAAATCGGAGGTCTCTAGGTTGGCAAGTAGGGCGTAGACCCCGGACTGTTGAACGACTGAAGCTCTACATAAAACAAGAATGGGAAATAATTCCACTTTCAAAGCTTCAACAATTAGTTTCCTCAGTTCCCAATCGTTTATTGAGTGTTGTTAAAAGAAAAGGTGATGTAACACAGTAGTGAACATGCCTTTTCCCAACTACTTTGGCACGTGTTGCAGCCATGAAATTCTGAGTTAATTATTATTTGCAAAAAAAAAAATAAAGTTTATGAGTTTGAACATCAAATATGTTGTCTTTGTAGTGCATTCAATTGAATATGGGTTGAAAATGATTTGCAAATCATTGTATTCCGTTTATATTTACATCTAACACAATTTCCCAACTCATATGGAAACGGGGTTTGTAAACAAACAATGATCCGGGCAACGGATCATAACAGTACCCCCCTCCTAAGGGACAGATTCTATTAAAATGCATTAAAAAAATTGTGTAATAATAGTATTCACTGTTAAAACCGGCCCCCTTTTGGGGCCAAACATAACTGCGATGTGGCCCTCAGTGAAAACGACTTTGACACCTCTGTAATAGCTGAACGATGAAACCGAAGAAGAAGATTGAATGAGTGCCTTCAAAGTTGTTTTTATTGACAATCCGTATTCTCGTCTGCACAATAGAACAAAAAATGCTTTACAAGGGAGGACAAAAAAAACAACACAAATCTTAGAACAAGGCCTTTACAATCAGGTCCACATTCAGCTGAAGGACAAACTTGTAGAAAACCTTTGTAATATATATGTATAAACTTTACTGTACAAAGTATACAAGTGAGCATTGGTTACAAGCGGCAATGAGCGCTAAGCACTTGGTGGCGATGATGGAGGGGATTTACAGTCGTGGTCAAAGCATTCTGGGGGAGAAATGATGCAAAAAAATTGGATGCATAATCTAGAACAAAAACTAAACATAGTAATGATAATAATAAATAAGCCCTTTGTGTGCACATGTTATTTTTTTGTTCTAAAAATTGCCGTTTTTGTTTGTGGAACCTTCAGCTACACTCTTAGAAATAAAAGTGCTAAGTAGAACCATATAAGGTTCTTCGGCTCGTCCTCATAGGAGAACCCTTTTTGGCTCCAGGTAGAACCTTTTTATAAAGGTTCCACCTGGAACCCTTTTGGAGGGTTCTACCTAGAACTGTGTGTGTAAGGTTCCACCCAGAACCCCCCATGAGAGGTTCTACAAAGAACCCACGCAGGGAGTTCCACTAAGAACCCTTTCATGTTTCAAGGGTTTCATCTAGAACCCACACAGGGAGTTCCACTAAGAACCCTTTCGTATTTCAAGGGTTTCATCTAGAACCCACACAGGGAGTTCCACTAAGAACCCTTTTGTATTTCAAGACTTTCATCTAGAACCCACGCAGGGAGTTCCACTAAGAACCCTTTCGTATTTCAAGGGTTTCATCTAGAACCCACACAGGGAGTTCCACTAAGAACCCTTTCGTTTGTCAAGGGTTTCATCTAGAAAGAACAGCTTCTTCCCCAGGGCCATAACCATCCTGAACGGACTGCCCCATTGTCCCTCATAACTGCCTTCTCTTCGGTGCAATAACCCATTCCACCAACCACCCTGTTTTTTGTTTTGTTTTTTCATGTATATATTCATTTCACACCATATTCATTGCACTTCTAGATTTTTTAAATTTTTATATATTTGCACATTGTTTTTCTAGCATGCACACATCGCACTGTATGGAATGGCCTCAATCTCGTTACCTTGCGTAATGACAATAAAGCTGATTCTGATTCTGATTCTGATTCTAGAACCCACGCAGGGAGTTCCACTAAGAACCCTTTCATGTTTCAAAGGTTTCATCTAGAGCCCACACAGGGAGTTCCACAAAGAACTCTTTCATGTTTCAAGGGTTTCATCTAGACCTGACACAGGGGGTTCTAAAAACATCCCTTTTCAAAGGTTTTCACCGATAACCGTCTTGTCTTCTGAGGGTTCTATAAAGAACCATATTGTATTCTACAGATCAGTTTAGTTCATATTATATTGTGGTCATTTATCATGTTGACATTGAACAAACATTCAAAACATTTTAATGAGAAAAACATTTATTTAAAGATAGGCACCATTATTGGCAAATGTTATCAGGAAGTATGTCCCTGGTGACACAGGATCTTACCCATGCTTTCAACAATCCCTGAAGAACTCTTTCTTCCAAAAACGGTTCTCTGGATCAAAATAGTTCTTACTGGAACCCTTAGTGTTAGTGAGAACCCTTTTAAAACTAATTATTCAGAAAAAGGGGTTTTAAAGGGTTCTCTGGATCAAAATGGTTCTTACTGGAACCATTAGCGTTACGTTGTGGTGAAGAAGGAGCTGAGCCGGAAGGCAAAGCTCTCAATTTACCGGTCGATCTACGTTCCCATCCTCACCTATGGTCATGAGCTTTGGGTTATGACCGAAAGGACAAGATCACGGGTACAAGCGGCCGAAATGAGTTTCCTCCGCCGAGTGGCGGGGCTCTCCCTTAGAGATAGGGTGAGAAGCTCTGTCATTCGGGGGGAGCTCAAAGTAAAGCCTCTGCTCCTCCACATCGAGAGGAGCCAGATGAGGTGGTTCGGGCATCTGGTCAGGATGCCACCCGAACGCCTCCCTAGGAAGGTGTTTCGGGCACGTCCGACCGGTAGGAGGCCACGGGGAAGACCCAGGACACGCTGGGAAGACTATGTCTCCCGGCTGGCCTGGGAACACCTCGGGATCCCCCGGGAGGAGCTGGATGAAGTGGCTGGGGAGAGGGAAGTCTGGGCTTCCCTGCTTAAGCTGCTGCCCCCGCGACCCGACCTCGGATAAGCGGAAGAAGATGGATGGATGGATGGAAGAACCCTTGAAAAACCCTTTCTTTGGGAAAGGGTTTTTCAGAAGCAAATGGTTCCAGTTAGAACCTCAGCCCTTGTAGAAGAACCCTTTTAGAACCCTTATTTCTAAGAGTGTAGTGTCTCTTGCAAGAAGGAAAATGAGCATCTTGCATGCACTCATCGAACATGTCCTCATCTGCATATGTCACTGAGGCCTGGCGTCCCTTAAATGACTGGAACCAGACATGAGGCCATTAGGCGAGTCAGGGAGCTGCTAATTCTGCAGCCTGCCGCCTTGAAGGTTTTTCTTTTTTATTGTTGCTTTTTTTGTATTTTTTTTTTTTTAAAGTTGTGTGCCTGTCTTTGATCTCGACGAGCCCTTATTAGCCGAGTGTATGTAGGAAGGTTAAGAGGAATGCTGGTGAAATTGCTCTAACGCGCTCGGGCTGCCCACGCTGCGCACGCTCATGCGGGAGGCAGGCCTGCGTCGTCGAAAAGGAGCAGCGGGAGCTCGTTACGAGTAAAGTTCTTGCCTGTGTGGGTTTTCGACGCTTGCGCCATCGAAACTCTCGCATGGTAAAATGACAGGTTTGACCCGCACGTTTACGTAAGTGAGTCGGACGACTACGTTTCTCAACCTCGGATCTTTCTGTGTGGAGTTTGCATGTTCTCCCCGTGACTGCGTGGGTTCCCTCCGGGTACTCCGGCTTCCACCCACCTCCAAAGACATGCACCTGGGGATAGGTTGATTGGCATACTTGCCAACCTTGAGACCTTCGAATTCGGGAGATTTGGGGGGGATTTGAGGTGTGGGTGGGGGTGGGGGTGGGGGGGGGGGGTTTGGTGGTAGCGGGGGTGTAAATTGTAGCCCGGAAGAGTTAGGGATGCAAGGGATTCTGGGTATTTGTTCTGTTGTGTTTATGTTGTGTTACGGTGCGGATGTTCTCCCGAAATGTGTTTGTCATTCTTGTTTGGTGTGGGTTCACAGTCTGGCGCATATTTGTAGCAGTGTTAAAGTTGTTTATACGGCCACCCTCAGTGTGACCTGTATGGCTGTTGATCAAGTATGTCTTGCAGTCACTTACGTGTGTATGCAGAAGCCACATACAGGTAAAAGCCAGTAAATTAGAATATTTAGAAAAACTTGATTTATTTCAGTAATTGCATTCAAAAGGTGTAACTTGTACATTATATTTATTCATTGCACACAGACTGATGCATTCAAATGTTTATTTCATTTAATTTTGATGATTTGAAGTGGCAACAAATGAAAATCCAAAATTCCGTGTGTCACAAAATTAGAATATTACTTAAGGCTAATACAAAAAAGGGATTTTTAGAAATGTTGGCCAACTGAAAAGTATGAAAATGAAAAATATGAGCATGTACAATACTCAATACTTGGTTGGAGCTCCTTTTGCCTCAATTACTGCGTTAATGCGGCGTGGCATGGAGTCGATGAGTTTCTGGCACTGCTCAGGTGTTATGAGAGCCCAGGTTGCTGTGATAGTGGCCTTCAACTCTTCTGCGTTTTTGGGTCTGGCATTCTACATCTTCCTTTTCACAATACCCCACAGATTTTCTATGGGGCTAAGGTCAGGGGAGTTGGCGGGCCAATTTAGAACAGAAATACCATGGTCCGTAAACCAGGCACGGGTAGATTTTGCGCTGTGTGCAGGCGCCAAGTCCTGTTGGAACTTGAAATCTCCATCTCCATAGAGCAGGTCAGCAGCAGGAAGCATGAAGTGCTCTAAAACTTGCTGGTAGACGGCTGCGTTGACCCTGGATCTCAGGAAACAGAGTGGACCGACACCAGCAGATGACATGGCACCCCAAACCATCACCCAACCATGCAAATTTTGCATTTCCTTTGGAAATCGAGGTCCCAGAGTCTGGAGGAAGACAGGAGAGGCACAGGATCCACGTTGCCTGAAGTCTAGTGTAAAGTTTCCACCATCAGTGATGGTTTGGGGTGCCATGTCATCTGCTGGTGTCGGTCCACTCTGTTTCCTGAGATCCAGGGTCAACGCAGCCGTCTACCAGCAAGTTTTAGAGCACTTCATGCTTCCTGCTGCTGACCTGCTCTATGGAGATGGAGATTTCAAGTTCCAACAGGAATTGGCGCCTGCACACAGCGCAAAATCTCCCCGTGCCTGGTTTACGGACCATGGTATTTCTGTTCTAAATTGGCCCGCCAACTCCCCTGACCTTAGCCCCATAGAAAATCTGTGGGGTATTGTGAAAAGGAAGATGCAGAATGCCAGACCCAAAAACGCAGAAGAGTTGAAGGCCACTATCAGAGCAACCTGGGCTCTCATAACACCTGAGCAGTGCCAGAAACTCATCGACTCCATGCCACGCCGCATTAACGCAGTAATTGAGGCAAAAGGAGCTCCAACCAAGTATTGAGTATTGTACATGCTCATATTTTTCATTTTCATACTTTTCACTTGGCCAACATTTCTAAAAATCCCTTTTTTGTATTAGCCTTAAGTAATATTCTAATTTTGTGACACACGGAATTTTGGATTTTCATTTGTTGCCACTTCAAATCATCAAAATTAAATGAAATAAACATTTGAATGCATCAGTCTGTGTGCAATGAATAAATATAATGTACAAGTTACACCTTTTGAATGCAATTACTGAAATAAATCAAGTTTTTCAAAATATTCAAATTTACTGGCTTTTACCTGTACATGTGACTGTGCCGGCACGCTGTTTGTATGGTGAAAAAGCGGACGCGTCGACAGGTTGTAGGGGACGCTAAAGGCAGTGCCATCACGGCACGCCCTTAATATTGTTGTCCGGTTGAAAATCGGGAGAAATTCGGGAGAATGGTTGCCCCGGGAGATTTTCGGGAGGGGCACTGAAATTCGGGAGTCTCCCGGAAAAGTCGGGAGGGTTGGCAAGTATGTTGATTGGCAACACTAAATGGTCCCTAGTGTGTGAATGTGAGTGTGAATGTTGTCTGTCTATCTGTGTTGGCCCTGTGATGAGGTGGCGACTTGTCCAGGGTGTACCCCGCCTTCCGCCCGATTGTAGCTGAGATAGGCTCCAGCGCCCCCCCCCATCCCTGCAACCCCGAAGGAAATAAGCGGTAGAAAATGGATGGATGTTTTACTATTACTTAAGTATTTTTGTGAAGAAGAAACACTACATTTACTCTTGCCATGACCTGTGGTCCAGTTTGGTTTTGAGTTTGTTGGTGTTTTTGTTCCTGTCTAGCGCTCTTAGTGTGGTTGTACGTCCTGTTTCGTGTGTGTTCGCCTGCAGGATCTATACCACTGCCTCAGATCATCGGCTCGACACACCTGGTGTAAAGGAACAATCAAGTCTATTCACTGTAGTGGCTGCTGGTGGCAGGAGCTCTGTGCTCTTGTATCATATGTTTGTGTTCCTGGTGTTTCCCTCTTGTTTTCATGTGGGGTTTTTTTTGCCTTTTGGTTCGGGACCCTTTGGGGCTGTGCGACAAGGGGTGGCACTTTCGTGACTTCTGCGGTGCTATTTTGTGGGCTTCTGGATCTGCCTTCCGGCAGCTTTTTGGCCGTGGGGACCAGCTGCTGGGTCTGCCACGCCGGAGTATTTTTGGAGAGACTGGAGGAGAGTAGATGCGGATGAAAAGACAGGGCTGCGGAGTTGGCGCTGGGCGCCGGGACGGACAAGCGTCACGGTGTCTTGGCTGAATGAGCGTGTATCGGACGCCTCGGTCTCCTTGAGTGGGCACTGGCCGAGAGTTGGTGGGCGGCCGAGGTTGGAGTTGGCTCTCTTTTTGTGAAGAAGAAACACTACATTTACTCTTGCCATGACCCGTGGCCACAGGTCCAGTTTGGTTTTGAGTTTGTTGGTGTTTTTGTTCCTGTCTAGCGCTCTTAGTGTGGTTGTACGTCCTGTTTCGTGTGTGTTTGCCTGCAGGATCTATACCACTGCCTCAGATCATCGGCTCGACACACCTGGTGTAAAGGAACAATCAAGACTATTCACTGTAGTGGCTGCTGGTGGCAGGAGCTCTGTGCTCTTGTATCATATGTTTGTGTTCCTGGTGTTTCCCTCTTGTTTTCATGTGGGGGTTTTTTTGCCTTTTGGTTCGGGACCCTTTGGGGCTGTGCGACAAGGGGTGGCACTTTCGTGACTTCTGCGGTGCTATTTTGTGGGCTTCTGGATCTGCCTTCCGGCAGCTTTTTGGCCGTGGGGACCAGCTACTGGGTCTGCCACGCCGAAGTATGTTTGGAGAGACTGGAGGAGAGGAGATGCGGATGAAAAGACAGGGCTGCGGAGTTGGCGCTGGGCGCCGGGACGGACAAGCGTCACGGTGTCTTGGCTGAATGAGCGTGTATCGGACGCCTCGGTCTCCTTGACTGGACACTGGCCGAGAGTTGGTGGGCGGCCGAGGTTGGAGTTGGCTCTCTTGGTTGCTCCTGTCTCTGGCCATGCTCCCCCCGTAGAACACAGCAGAGGCCATCACAGTGTATGTGGGTGTTGAAATTATGTTTTTGTTTGGTTGCTTGTTTATGCATGGTGTGTGCGCATTTCCTTGGCCTCAGTCTGGACCCCCTCTCCAGGGGCCCAGGTTAAGACTGATTATTTTTTTCTTGATCCCACCCCCACCCGTCAGCGATCCTTTAATGTTTGTCTGCTCTTGAATGGGATTGTGCTGAAAATCTTAATTTCCCCTCGGGGATTAATAAAGTACTTCTGATTCTGATTTTAATTGAGCCGTGGCTACTCTCTGTGTCGGAACGTTGTGCATCCTTTGTCGACGCCTTCTCAGCGCCACAGATGTAAACCTTTGCTGTTGTCCGGCATTCGGTTTGTTTACATTGTAGCCTGTTTAGTGTGTTTGGTATTGCAAAGCCTTCCCTATGTTTCAGTGCGTTTATCTCCTAGGGGCACTCGTGCGACCCCATGCGTCACAACACCGTGACATTGCATTTCATTCCGAACGCTACATTTATTTATATCATCGTTACATCTATATTGATTGTAAAGACGTACTTTTGGCTCGATAGAGACTTCTTCCAGAGGGCATATTGTCACTTGACTCTGTTTCACCAATCCAACGTAAGCACTCATGACCATCCATCCATCCATCCATCCATCCATCCATCTTCTTCCGCTAATCTGAGGTCAGATTTCCCTCTCCCCAGCCACTTCGTCCAGCTCCTCCCGAGGGTCCAGCTGGAAGACATAGTCCCCCCAACATGTCCTGGGTCTGTACATCTTGTTGCGTTTGGACCAGTTGTTCCTCCCAGGGAATTCAAGTCGCTGCTCGCTCCCAAGCTCTTTACGACACTTAAAGCTGAGTAGAAGAACCACCAGAGACAGAATGGGTATTTTGTGATATATTTGCAAAGCTTTGTAAGTATACTGAGACCAGTCCGGCATAGAACATTCAATCGCGCAGCTAAGATGGTCTGCCCCCCAAAATGGAAACCCTCTATTCTATAAAGTCTCGCTCTCTCCCACCCTCGCAGTCTTGTCCCTCCAGCCCAAACACATGCCTATTGTCCTCCGCACCTGGACATAAGAATAGATAAGAAGAAGGAGTATCTCTCTTTCTTACATTCCATATTCAAGGTTAGCACACAGTATTTGCAGACAACCAAAAGACCACAATTGGAAGAAAAACACTACCTGTTTTGTAATATGATTATGAAATAAAAAGAAGTAACACTTAAATTCGGATATATGTAAATATCTGCCTCCGACCATCTCTAAACATCTCTCCAGGGGGCATCCAGACCAGATGCCGGAACCAACTCATCTGGCTCTTTTCGACGTGGAGGAGCAGCGGCTTTACTCGGAGCCCCTTCCTAATGACAGAGCCTCTCACCTTATGTCTAAGGGAGAGCCCCGCCACCCGACGGAGGAAACTAATTTCAGCCGCTTGTACCCAAGATCTTGTCCTTTTGGTCATAACCCAATGCTCATAACCTTAAGTGAGAGAGGGATTGTAGATCGACCGGTAAATTGAGAGCTTTAAGTCCCATCTTAAAACTAATTTGTATACTGTAGCCTTTAAATAGACCCCCCTTTTAGACCAGTTGATCTGCCCCCCTCTCCTGTGTGGAGAAGTTATTAGGTGACCACTGATGAATCGCTAGCTGTTTAAAGTCGGGACCCGGGGTGGACCACTCATCTGTGCATCAGTTGGGGACGTCTCTGCGCTGCTGACTCGTCTCCACTCAAGATGATCCCCTGCTGGCCCCACTATGGACTGGACTCTCACACTATTAACTAGATCCACTCGACGTCCATTGCACCGGTCGCCCAGGGGGCGGGGGTCCCCACATCTGCGGATCCCCTCCAAGGTTCTCATTGTATCCCATTGGGTTGAGTTTTTTCTTGCCCTGATGTGGGATCTGAGCAGAGGATGTCGTTGTGGCTTGTGCATCCCTTTGAGACACTTGTGAATAAGGGCTATATAAATAAATGTTGAAACTTTAAAGTTTTGCCTTCCGGCTCAGCGCATTCTTCACGGATGCCGCACCGATCCGGCTGTCGATCTCACGATCTACTCTTTCCTCCCTTGTGAACAAAACTCAGAAGTACTTGAACTCCTCCCCAACCCGGAGATGGCACTCCATCCTTTTCCGGGCAAGAACCATAGACTAGGGCTTGAAGGTGCGGATTCTAACCTCGGATTCAGCACTAGTAAAGATTGACTCAACGGAGCTTGGCCGTCACACGACTGCACTCAAACGACACATTGTAAAAAGTGAAATGATGTCTGATCAGGCAGCATAACTTAATGTTTAATGATAAACTAGGAAAATAAACATTAAGACTATTCGCTGTCATCTGTGTCAGTAGAAATGCTCACATTTCAGCCTTCAAAAATTCCACTTCCAACTAGAGTAAACATGTTGTGGTAATTTGTAGATGCTTTTTGGTGTTTTTAGCTGCGCATATGCTAATATTAGCCCTGTTATGACGTCATAAGTGACCGTAAAATGTGGTATGGGGTCTCTATCGCACACCCACCGACCCACACAGAGGTATGGGTATTTTTTTATTTTATTTAAAAAAATGCTTTTGAAACAACAATTTTATATATTGATAACCAAAAACTATCATATTGAATTTTATTAGAAATTAGTGATTTGACATTTTGATCAAGATAAAATAAAGTATGCTTTTCTATTTATTTTAGTTTTCAGCTTTTTGTTAAGTTTTTTCGTACCACAGGTGCCTCAGTTGCTAGGCCATTTTTGTTTGTTACTTACTTAAATTAATTGTGATAAGATGCTGTATATTACATAAGAGACTGTGGTATGTGTACCACTAGTGTTACGGGGGCTTCATCTAGTGCAGGGGTCGGCAACCTTTACAAGTCAAAGAGCCATTTTGACCGGTTTCACAAATTATAGAAAACAATGGGAGCCGCAAAAATATTTTGAAATTTTAAAAGAAATAACACTGCCCACACCTTTATTTGGAATTTGATGGCTGGTGCGGCAAGCGGATTTTGACCGATTAGCGCAGCGTCATGCGTACCGTGATGGTACAGCATTTAGCAACCACTACCAACAGCGTGCCTGGTCAGCCACACGTTGTATGGGCTTTCGCTTGCTCACGTAGGTGACAGCAAGGCATACTTGCTCAACAACCACACAGGTTACACTGACGGTGGCGGTATAAAAAAAACTTTAACACTCTTACTAATAATGCACCACACTGTGAACCCACACCAAACAAGAATGAAAAACACATTTCGGGAGAACATCTGCACCGTAACACAACATAAACACAACAGGACAAATACCCAGAATCCCATGTGGCCCTAACTCTTCCGGGATACATTATACACCCCCGCTACCAAACCCCACCCACCTCAACTGACGCACAGAGAGGGGGGGGGGGGGTTGGGGGGGGGTTGATGTGTGAGGGATCAGGGTTGGGGTGGGGGGCGGGGTTTGTTG
Organism: Nerophis lumbriciformis; assembly: GCF_033978685.3. NCBI lineage: Eukaryota > Metazoa > Chordata > Actinopteri > Syngnathiformes > Syngnathidae > Nerophis > Nerophis lumbriciformis. Next base: position 6,051,883 of record NC_084550.2, read on the forward strand.
GTAGCAGGGGGGGTGTATAATGTAGCCCGGAAGAGTCAGGGCTGCATGGGATTCTGGGTGTTTGTTCTGTTGTGTTTATGTTGTGTTAAGGTGCAGATGTTCTCCCGAAATGTGTTCGTCATTCTTTCGGAAGTCTCAGCGAGAGGCACTGAAATCCGGAGGTCTCACGGGAAAATTGGGGGGTTCAGCAAGGAAGCTGCTGAGCCGCATCAGGAAGTCACATGGGAAAATTGGGGGGTTCAGCAAGTAAGCTGCTGAGCCGCATCAGAGTGATCAAAGAGCCGCATGCGGCTCCGGAGCCGCGGGTTGCCGACCCCTGATCTAGTGCGTGGGTCGGCAACCCGTGCCTCTAGCGCCGTCCTGGTTGCCTAACTGGAGCTTTTTGGAAAATGTATGAAAATGGAAAAAGGAATGTATATATTTTATTGTTTTAATATGGTTTCTGGACAAACATGACACAAACCTTCTGAATTGTTAGCCCACTGTTTAATATGTTTGTGTTCGTGCTTCAATGATGAGAGTGTTTGGCGAGCGCCGTTTTGTCCTGCTAATTTCGGCGGTCCTTGAACTCACCGTAGTCGGGTAGACTGTCACGCCACAGTGGGTTTACATGTGTAACCATACTTGCCGACCTTGAGACCTCCGATTTCGGGAGGTGGGGGGTGGGGGGTGGGGGGCGTGGTCGGGGTGGGGCGGGGGCGTGGTTGGGGGCGGGGCTAAGAGGGGAGGAGTATATTTACAGCTAGAATTCACCAAGTCAAGTATTTCATATATATATATATATATATATATATATATATATATATATAAGAAATACTTGACTTTCAGTGAATTCTAGCTATATATATATTTATTTTATTATATATATATATATATATATATATATATATATATATATATATATATATATATATATATATATATATATATATATATAAATAAAAGAAATACTTGAATTTCAGTGTTCATTTATTTACACATATACACACACATAACACTCATCTACTCATTGTTGAGTTAAGGGTTGAATCCTTGTTCTATTCTCTGTCACTAGTTTTCCAACCATGCTGAACACCCTTTCGCAGGTACCCAGAAAGGTTTCGAGTACCACCAAAAAAACTGAATCTCTGAAGACAGTATAAAAATCTGTGTTAAAGGTGTACAAATACTGTTTGTATAATAAGCATGTTATTTTTTTACAAATGAGGGTTAAGAGTTCAGTTCTAAAAAAAAAAGAAAAGAATGTGGCTTAAGTACAATTTTTTAATTGAGCTGCTGCATTTTTTGGTTGGGTTGTTTATTTATTTTGAGTAACTTCTATACATTTCTAAAAGGGGAGGAATGTAATAGTGATCTATGTTTGTCTGTTGCCATCTCCTGGTGAATGTTGGCTATAGCGTACTGGGGTTACTTTTTGGTTGGCCAACGATTTACGCGGTGTTGCGCACCTGACGTCACTCAGGTCCGCATGGAGCTGGAGGGTGCGTGGCTTCCAGCTCCCCGCCTGAATTTCGGGAGATCTTCGGGAGAAAATTTGTCCCGGGAGGTTTTCGGGAGAGGCGCTGAATTTCGGGAGTCTCCCGCAAAATCCGGGAGGGTTGGCAAGTATGTGGGTAACCTTTTCCGACGCTGCCATGGTAAGACGTGTTTTATGCCACTCCGTTGTCTCATTTTGTCCACCAAACGTTTTATGCTGTGCTTGAATGCACAATGGTGAGCTTTGTTGACGTTACTGACTTGTGTGGAGTGCTAATCAGGCATATTTGGTCACCGCAAGCTAATCGATACTAACATGCTATTTAGGTTAGTTGTATGTACATATTGCATCATTATGCCTCGTTTGCACGTATATTTGAACTCATTTAATTTCCTTTACCTATGTCCTCTGTGTATTTACTTTATATTTGCATGATTCATGACGTATTATCTGTATGTAATATTGCATCTCTGATAGTTGTTTGTGTGCCGTTGTAGACCACAGCAAACGTTACCCAGCTTGCCAAAGATTGTCATAAATCCATGAGAAGAAGACAGCCTGCAGTTTCCTTTAACTTGGACACACACATCTATACCTCTTTAGCCTATCATTTCCAGGAGTTATCTCACCCTCTGAGAAGCCTCTGTTTTACTAATGTTTTCCAATGTTGTAAAAATGGGTAGAATATAAAAATGTCAACATTTCTGTCAACGAAGATTTGTGTCAGCCTGCGACACACATAGACATTTTGATAGTGGGCTATTATAGCTAATATGGACACTTACTGTGAAGCGTTGCATCGTGGAAGACGACGGTGGTTGTAGTTATTTAAAAAATGCAGACGAACGAGATGGCAGCGTGCAATAAAAAGGGGGTTTATTGATTAAACAAAGAAAAACAAAAAGCGAGAACAGCAGGGAAGTGCTCTGATCGGACAGACTATGAGGGAAACAAAACCAAAATGCTGGAACACAGCAAAAACACTTACTCGGAAGGTGGAGTCCACAGAGTACGTGCGTACTAGAGCTCAGCTTCGAACAAATCCTCAACAGTCACCGGTGGATCGTGAATAATGTCCTGACAAACCAATGGCGTCGCAAGCTCAACTTAAATAGTGCTAAATTACAAACAGGAGACAGGTGAGGGAAACAGTGCTCGAAGGTGTCACGGCAGGATTTTTGCAGCTTACTGCGAGGTTTGTTCTCTCTGGATGCAAACGGACTATTCCGGACAAGGTGTGCAGGTAGGAACATATTTATTAATCTTCTCAAAATTCAAAGTACTACAAAAAACGGAAAACAAGGCGTTGATCGCACTTGGAGCTAAACTAACACTTAGCATAAACTATAACAAGGAAAACTTACTAGTTGTGGCATGAACAAACAAAAACTTACGTATATAAGGCATGAAGCGAACACTTGGCATAAACTTGGAATCAGACATGAACCGAACAATGGCGCCAGGACGACTGACTGGCAAAGGCAGGCTTAAATAGTCCTCTGATTAGAAGCAGGTGCGCGTCCCGAACACCAGAGGCAGGTGAAAATCATAAGTAGCCACGGTAACTAAAACAAACTCAGGTGTCAAACAGGAACTAAAATAGTCCAAAACTAACAGAACATAACAAAAACATGATCCGGACCACGGATCATGACAGAAGGCAGGCGTAAAGTTGTTGCAAGAAAGGGGAAAACGCCAAAATAAGAGCGCAAGACAGGACCTAAAACCACACCCAGAAAATCACCGTGAAACTCAAAATAAGTCACTTACATGTGTTGCCTTCATTACAAGACATATAGAAGGCTTTTAATATTTTTGCCGCTCCAGACTGATTTGTTTTTTGTATTTTTGGTCCATTATGGCTTTTTCAACATTTTGGGTTGCCGACCCCTGATAGGCGTCCTACGCCAAACAAACACTCGAATAAAGTAGGCTACAGTGTTTTATTTTTCTAAATTCAAACACAGTGTTACTGTTCAAACCAGGGGTGCTCACACTTTTTCTGCAGGTGAGCTACTTTTCAATTGATCAAGTCGTGGGGATCTACCTCATTCATATATATATAATTTATATTTACTTATTTATGAAATATATGTTTTTGTTAACAAGTTAAAGGTGTTTAATGATAATACAAGCATGTTTAACACATATAGTTAATATTGTTAATACATTAAAGGTGTTTAATAATAATACAAGCATGTTTAATACATATAGTTAATATTGTTAACAAGTTAAAGGTGTTTAAAGATAATGCAAGCATGTTTAACACATATAGTTAATATTGTTAACAAGTTAAAGGTGTTTAAAGATAATGCAAGCATGTTTAACACATATAGTTAATATTGTTAACAAATTAAAGGTGGTTAAAAATAATACAAGCATGTTTAACACAAATAGTTAATATTGTTAACAACTTAAAGGTGGTTAAAGATAAAACAAGCATGTTTAATACATATAGTTAATATTGTTAACAAGTTAAAGGTGTTTAAAGATAATGCAAGCATGTTTAACACATATAGTTAATATTGTTAACAAGTTAAAGGTGGTTAAAAATAATACAAGCATGTTTAACACATATAGTTAATATTGTTAACAGGTTAAAGGTGGTTAAAGATAATACAAGCATGTTTAACACATATAGATTCCTTTCTTTCATGAAGACAAGAATATAAGTTGGTGTATTACCTGATTGTGATGACTTGCATTGATTGGAATCAGACAGTGGTGATGATAACGTCCGCATTTTCGAATGGAGGAGAAAAAAAGTCCTCCTTTCTGTGCAATACCACATGAAAGTGGTTGGTTTTTGGCATCTTATTTGTCCAGCTTCCGTACTCCTTTGTATACACTTTACAAGAAATACATTGTCTGCAAACTCCGTAGCTTGCTAGCTTGTGCACGCCAGCTTTCTGAGACTCTTGTTTTGTTAGCACAACTGTGCAACTGTGCAGTCGGTCTTTGGAGTTTTGACGACAGGTACGGCGCCAGAGTCTGTTGAAATAAAGTGTTTCTCGCCTTCCAGTCGGTAATTTTAATGAGCTGGCAGCAGCCAGCGTCATCTCAGAAGACCCTCGGGTGCCGTGAATGTCAATCAAGTGACGTCATAGTGAAGATTTATGATCGCTCATTTTTAGGACTATTTTTTTAATGCCTGGCTGGTGATCGACTGACACACCCTCCGAGATCGACCGGTTGATCGCGATCGACGTAATGAGCACCCCTGGTTCAAACTGTCTGTAATGTGACAGTGGCCAAAATATAAAATATACTTGTTAAATAAAACCTCTGCCTTGTTTTTAATGAATACTTGGGCCTACGGCGCTACTGTATTTTAATGTTGGTCATTATGGTGGTACTTGGAGAGCCAAGTTTTTTTCTGAGGTGGTACTTACTGCCGGCCGCATTGTAAGTCGGACACGTTTCCAGTGAGGGTTGGACTCCGCCAAGGCTGCCCTTTGTCACCCATTCTGTTCATAACTTTTATGGACAGAATTTCTAGGCGCAGTCAAGGCGTTGAGGGGATCTGGTTTGGTGGCTGCAGGATTAGGTCTCTGCTTTTTGCAGTTGATGTGGTCCTGATGGCTTCATCTGGCCAGGATCTTCAGCTCTCGCTGGATCGGTTCGCAGCCGAGTGTGAAGCGACTGGGATGAGAATCAGCACATCCAAGTCCGAGTCCATGGTTCTCGCCCGGAAAAGGGTGGAGTGCCATCTCCGGGTTGGGGAGGAGACCCTGCCCCAAGTGGAGGAGTTCAAGTACCTCGGAGTCTTGTTCACGAGTGAGAGAAGAGTGGATCGTGAGATCGACAGGCGGATCGGTGCGGCGTCTTCAGTAATGCGGACGCTGTATCGATCCATTGTGGTGAAGAAGGAGCTGAGCCGGAAGGCAAAGCTCTCAATTTACCGGTCGATCTACGTTCCCATCCTCACCTATGGTCATGAGCTTTGGGTTATGACCGAAAGGACAAGATCACGGGTACAAGCGGCCGAAATGAGTTTCCTCCGCCGGGTGGCGGGGCTCTCCCTTAGAGATAGGGTGAGAAGCTCTGTCATCCGGGGGGAGCTCAAAGTAAAGCCGCTGCTCCTCCACATCGAGAGGAACCAGATGAGGTGGTTCGGGCATCTGGTCAGGATGCCACCCGGGAGGTGTTTAGGGCACGTCCGACCGGTAGGAGGCCACGGGGAAGACCCAGGACACGTTGGGAAGACTATGTCTCCCGGCTGGCCTGGGAACGCCTCGGGAGCCCCCGGGAAGAGCTGGACGAAGTGGCTGGGGAGAGGGAAGTCTGGGCTTCCCTGCTTAGGCTGCTGCCCCCGCGACCCGACCTCGGATAAGCGGAAGAAGATGGATGGATGGATGGATGGTACTTGGGGGGGGGGGGGAGTTTGAGAACCTCTGATATAAGATATCACTCTAATTATTTTTGTCACCCATCTCTAAGCTAAGATGTTGATGTTTTGTTCAGCATAGTATCGCATAGCATCCCTCATTGTTGACATGGGTGTTCTTTTTAAAAATTGTCAATTTAAAACAATTTTTGAACTAATTTTGGGAACTCTTAGCAAAACATAACAAACGTTTTGGACAGAAATGAACAGTGGAAATAGCCATAAGTCGTCTTTCCAGCCTCTAAAAGAGAATTTGCTGGGATTGCAACCCAATAACAACAAGAAAACCACTTAATGTGTTGTTGTAAGATAATTCCACTGCAGAACATTATGTGGAGAAAAACCATCACATGCCACTAATGAAGGCACTTAACCTCCCAGAATGCTTTGATCAGCTGCTGAAGACGAGAAGAAGCGTCGTCTTGTCGCCGTTAACAGAACAAGCGAGCTCGCCGGCCAGGATGTTTGGAGGTAAAACATCCTGATTTAAGGATGACTTATATTTGCATACTTTTTGATGATTAGTCGTGGAGCGTGTGGTGTCATTCGAAGCTGGGGGGGGCGGGGCTTCAGGCTCAGCGCGGGGAGAAAAGGCATCTCTGTATTTAAAAGTGTTGGCGTGGGCCGAGCCTCACGCTAAAAGGTCCCGGCGGGCGTTTGAGAGAACGTACAGTTAAGCCTCGCAGGATTCCTACTGTTCCCAGCTCAAATGGGTTTTTTGGTGCCAAAATGAAACAAGTATAAAGCCAATAAAATATGTAATCATTTATTTGGGAATTATTTAATTATTTAACACATTGATTTCATGACCAATATTTTTTAATAATTATCTAGTTTTAGATGCATTATTATAACACATTAAATGATATTTTTTTAAATGTTTAATAGCCCTCTTTTGTATGATGCCGCATTGCAGGCTTCAAAAACACATTAATGACACACACGATATGTTATTGATCATTGATAGAATAATTGTTTCTAAGTTATCACAAAAACTTTGTGTTACATTCAGTGCCCCGGCAAGAAGACAAAAGCTGTCTTTGAAACCTACCAAGAAGAAGGCTCGTAAAACTCCACTGCGTAAGGGGAAGGGTGTTCTGTTTTCTTTCATGTATGGTAATCAACAGAAAGATATTGTTCTAACCCAAGGACTTCAAAGCGGAGAGAAAGCGGGATCTGCCCAATTTCCAGACGACCTCTTTTTGAACCTCCTACTTTACGAACTCTTTTTTTAACTATTTTATGGACCTCTTTTTTAACTGTTTTACGAACTCTTTTTTGAACTGACCTTTTCTGTGAACTGTTTACGACCTTCTCTGTGAACTGTTTGCGACCTATGTCCTTTGGAAGCAGCTGTGGTCGGGGAGGGTCCAAGATAAAAGAAGGAGGCGTGCAATCTTTCGGCAGAACGTAATGACACTGTGCAAGGGTACAGATGTGCACGTTTCTCCTCACTGAACCACATTGAATTCTGTCTCTCTTTGATTCTTTGCTTCTTGTCTTGTTTAATAGATGTCATCAGTGTTTGAACGTGACAATCATGATATCAATAATCAATATAATACAATGATGACAAGTCAACTCATAAAAACACTATTTACACATGTTCAAAAAATACATGACCTTCTAAAGGAAATGTATGTGTTAATTGAATAAAAATACAATGAAGTGTAAGATTAGATTTCACAATTTATTAATCGATGGACAATTAACAAGGTATTTAAAATTTTAATTGATTTATTTATATTTGTATTGTCTTTTTCAGTACTGGCACATTGAGCCACTCCTAATACGATTGAAGCCTAACCTTCAAAAGTCGTTTTTTTTTTTACCATGCAACAATTTTGAAACAGAACTCTTACCAGGTTTGGAAAAGTATATATATTTTTTTCTATATTTCTCAAGCTGTTGCGCTTCACACTTTGAATTATGTATCTATTTAGTTAAAAGATGAGAATCAACTTTACCAGAATTTTGGTCCGGATTTGAATCATGTTGGGCTTAACTGTACGTGTATGTTTGAGTGTGTGTGTGTGTGTGTGTGTGTGTGTGTATTCGACCAAGAGAGTAGATCTGGAGAGATGATGGAGGCCACAGGCGGACATTTAAAAGATGGCGAGCGATCCGAGGACGATCTTCACGCTAGGACACGGCCCCCATGGACGCCATGATTAGAGCCTGCAAGCAGCAGAAGGAGGGTGGTGGGGTTTTGGAAGGGACACAGAAGCCACATTAACTTGGACGTCAAGTAAACTCACGGGCTTACCCGGTTTTCGCTATTAGAGTGGACATTTTAACAAGGACGCCACTCATGTGTCCAACAATAGTCTCCATTCGCGTGCCACCTATACTGTACGTCCCTCAAAGCTGTTCTGAAGATGGTTTATGAGAAGATAACAGGTGCTGTTCATGTGTGACAAGAGTGTGGAAACCTTCATTTAGGATAGGATAGACTTTTATTTATTCCACAATGGGGATCTAGGTCTTTTTATTGATTTTTTTGAGGGAACTCCAACATTTGGTGTCAGAAGTAGGATATTTGTGTCCCAGTGACGTGCAGTCACTAGAGGCAGGTGAGGCGGGGCCTCACCTGCCATCATGGAAAGAAACAAAATGTAAAAAGAAAAAAATATATATTAAATTGTTATATGTATCCAGTGATTATACTATTAAGTTATTTTCCATTTAACTTCACCAGTTTTAGATTATTTTTATTCAAAATCGCTGAATTTTCACATTTGCCGTTCAAATACTGAGAAGAGACGGTGTGGTGAACAGCAGCCAGTCGAGGCACGTCAGTCAGTGCCTCAACATGGACGGACTCGGCTAACTGCTGGCCTGCTGTGCAGTGAGACCGTATTGCTATATGAATTATATTATACATTTCCATAGTTTAGTTAGCTGAGGTATATAATGTACAGTGTATTTTGTCAACAACTGTATGTGTGTAACGTATTTCTTGTGCTGAGCGATCATAAAACGGCTGCAAAAGACGCACTGGCTGAGGCTCGCCTCCTGCACCCCCGCCGTAGAATGCACGGCAACCCCTGACGGGAGTGTTATATCAACTAAAGCCCACACTTAAACTTTCCACGTGCAAGATTGAAAAAAGTTATTTCATAAGAAGCCAAAAAGTGCAAAAACAATAATGTTTGTGTTAGAGGAGTTGTGAATGACTGCAGGGACAAAACTTTAGGTACACCTGCAGACTGCAGGTGTACCTAATTCGCAACTCCTCTAACACGAACATTATTGTTTTTGCACTTTTTGGCTTCTTATTAAATAACTTTTGTTACCTATTTTTATGGGCTTTCCTCTTTGTGATGTTAAGTTCCTATTATGCGCTGTTATACAGTATATGCCTTGAGCTCTTATTTTGAAGGCGCTAAGAGCGGAAGTGATGTCACGTTGCAAAGGTTTTTGAAAGAAGGTAAATAAAGTGGTCCTCGTGTAAACTGGAGCCTCCGTGTTTGTTATTTTGTAGTTTCATACAGTATAGGCGACATTTATAAACCCTCGGTTACACTTTTTTAAATAGATTCAATCTTGCACGTGGAAAGTTGAAGTGAGGGCTTTCGTTGATATAACACTCCCGTCAGGGGGTTCATTAATCCAGCACAACAGCGGCGCATTTATAAGTAAAGGTAAGACCATAATAACGTTTTTTTTATTAAATGTGCTTTTTTGTGTGCTACAGTTTGTATGTGTAAAGTTAAAGTTAAGTTAAAGTACCAATGATTGTCACACACACACGAGGTGTGGTGAAATTTGTCCTCTGCATTTGACCCATCCCCTTGTTCACCCCCTGGGAGGTGAGGGGAGCAGTGGGCAGCAGCGGCGCCGCGCCCGGGAATCATTTTTGGTGATTTAACCCCCAATTCCAAGCCTTGATGCTGAGTGCCAAGCAGGGAAGAATGCTGGTATGAGCTTTTAAACATAACCCGTTAACTGCTGCCAATCAAATGGTGAATAAGATACTCTTTAGGGTTCATATGTTTGTAAATCTGACCGTGATGAAGTCAGTGCCTCACCAGCCATCAACCTCACCGCACGTCACTGTTGTGTCCCCATACTGTCAGACCAATTTCTGACACCAATGCCAGGTTTGTTCAAAATGTATATATTTTTTAATATATACTACTCAGCCTTAGGGTCCCCGTGTGGTCTGATCTCTGGTCTAAGTGGCTCCACTCTGCTGCCTGCCTGTGTTCTGGCTGTATGGCATCCTGAGGACCAACTTCTGACACCAGATGCCAGGTTTGTTCAAAAAAATCATATTTTTTTAATATATACTACTCGGCCTTAGGTATGGTCTGGTGTCTGGTCTAAGTGGATCCACTCTATTGCCTGCTTGAGTCCTGGCTGTATTGTTAGGGTCCCACTTCTGACACCAAATGCTGGGGTTTGGGAAAAAATATGGCCAATAATAATAATTAAAAAAAAACATATATTCTTCAGCAAACACCGACATTTGGTGTCAGAAGTCGGTCCTGAGTGTCCCCGTACAGTCCGACCTCTGGCATAAGTGGCTCCACGTTGCTGTCTGCCTGTGTCGTGGCTGTATAGGAACCCTGAGATCGCACCTCTAAGATACCACTTCTAACGCCCAGTCTGGGGGTTCGTTCAAAGACATCGACCATTGTTTTTCTTTTTTATATATATTTTTGGTCGAACGCTGACGTTTGATGTCAGAAGTGGGATCTCAGTGTCCCCTTACAATCTGACCTCTGGCGTAAGTGGCTCCACTCTGCTGTCTGCCTCTGTCCTGGTTGTGTAGGAACCTTGAAATCAGACTTTTGAGATCCCACTTCTGACACCAAAAATATGGAGCTTTTTTTTTTTTTTTTTTGCTTTTTATATATATATATATATATATATATATATATATATATATATATATATATATATATATTTATTTATTTTTTTTGGAGCCACCCCTATCATTTGATATCAGAAGTAGGACTATATGATCCCTGCACTGTCAGACATATGTTCTAAGTGGCTCCACATGTCCTGCCTTCCTGCGTCCTGGAAAGATCCCACTTCGGACACATGCCCATCATTTTCTGTGAATTATTTTTGATAAATAATAATAATAATAATAATAATAGATTCGATTTTAAATAGCACTTTTCTAAACATTCAAAGCACTTAACAGACAGAACTGAGAACCAATCATTAATTCACCCCACATTTACACGTTGATGGTGGTAATCTACATGTGTAGCCCCAGCTGCTCTGGGGTAGACTGACAGAAGTGTGGCTGCCAATTTGCGTCCACGGGAGCAAGGTGGGTACCGAACGACACAACGACAGTGACTAAGATAGCGGAAAACCCCAACATTTGAACATTTGATCACAGAAGTGGGATCTTAGGGTCTTAGCGGCTCCATTCTGCTGCCTGCTTCGGTCCTGTCTGTACAGAGAACCTTCGATCCCACTTCTTACACCAAATGTGGGGTTTCGCTCAAAAAATATGAGCCATTGTTTTTTTTGTTTTTTGTGAAATATTTGGCCATCCCACTTCTGACACCAAATGTTGGCGTCCACTCAAACATTTTGAAAAAAAATTGAAAACTTTTGTGTATATTAGCTAAACGACCCTCATCTAACCCTTGCCTAGGTTCCATAGGTTGACATCTGCTTCTAAGCATCTATTTTAGCCCAAGATAAGTCGGTGTGTAATTTCATAATTGTGCATTGTCTCCAAAGAATTTTCATTGGTATCGGCTCATGCAACGCTTTCTTTGGCTACATTTGGGGTTTCAGTTTTTCTCTGTCACAATACCTTCTTAAAATGTAAATGATCCTCTCAACGGATAAAATAACGAAACTGTAAGATGCAAAGACCTAAGTCACCGTGACCTTCATCTTTGTAGTTAGAGTTCCATGCAACGCTTGCAAATTGGTTGACGGCGAGATGCGCACCCTGAACTCCATTGTAAAAATGTGTCTTTCTACGTTTGTTGTTTGTTCTATTTTATTTTATGCTTGAATTTACCATGTTCACGTTGGTTAAGTTTGTAGTTATGTTATCTTTGATTTGGTTATTATGGTGTCAGTTTAACCATTGTTTTGTTTATTAGGGCCCGCATGGCCCATTGTATAAGGACTCCCAAAGGGAGTCCTTATGCAATGGGACATAAGGACCTATTGAATTTGTAAGGTTTTATTATTATTATTCTTCCGCAACTTTGCGCTGTAATTTGACCCCCTTAACATACTTCAAAACTCACCAAATTTTACACACACATCAGTAATATACGGCAAAACCAAACCTCAAAACTCAAAATTGCGCTCTAGCGCCCCCTACGGAAAAAAAAAACTAGACTGCCTGTAACTCCCACTAGGAAGGTCGGAGAGACATGAAACAAAAACCTTTATGTAGGTGTGACTTAGACCTAGATTTCATAATAGTATATTCTCGGGCAAAAATCAACAGGAAGTTGGCAATTCCCCCTTCAAGACAAAAAAGTACTAAAAACAGTAACTTCTGCCTCTTTGAGCTGTATTTTGACCCCCTTAACATGCTTCAAAACTCACCAAACTGAACGCACACATCAGGACTGGCAAACATTGCGATCTAAAAAAAAAAAACCTAACCCCAAATCTCAAAATTGCGCTCTACTGCAATTTTTTAATAAAACGCAAACAAAACTGCTCCTCGGAAGAAAAAAATGACAAAACTGCCTGTAACTCCCACTGGGAAAGTCGGAGAGACATGAAACAAAAACCTCTATGTATGTCTCACTTAGACCTACATTTCATAAACTGACAACCCCCAGCAAAAATCAACAGGAAGTTTGCTATTCCCCCTTCAAAACAATTTTTTTGTAAAAAACGGTCACCTTCCTTCAAAAACTATCTTCTCTGACTGGCTTCAAACTAACACAGGAGAGAGATTAAACCCTTGTGATTAAAAGGACAGAAGCGCGTTTTTTCTAACTGCTCCGGTTTTGATTTTATGATCCTTCAAAGAACCGCTGCGCTGATGCTGCTGCGCTGCTGTTTTTTTAAGATGGCTGCTTAAAAGCAGGAAGCACCAACGTGCCCACACAATGCAGACAAGGTAGGTACACTAGACAAAAGTCTTCGGACACTTCAGACTAAAAGTAGACAAAAGTATTGGGACACTTAGGACTAGCACTTGCCAAATATGCGGGCCCGACCAATGCTGCTTGCAGCTTTAATCTTATAATTGTAATCTTTGAATGATTATAAATGAATGTGTTGTGGCAGTTGCGGATGTCACCAAAGCAACGGTTTGAAGAAACACGTATTTAATGGTGAACTGCCAACACCAGAATGCTGAACAGGAACTGCTTAAAGTGTAATTGTCATGTCTGTATTATCATGTTTTGTTTTAAGTCATGTTTTGTTTAGTTTCTGTCTTTTCACTCCCTTGTCTGGTCACCATAGCAACCATTAGTTTTCACCTGTCACGTCACGCACCTGTTTCACGTTTTGAGTCACGCACCTGCTTTCACTAATCATGTCCATAGTATTTAAGTTCATTCATTTTCTGTTGTTCGTCCTGACGACCCCAACACATTTATGCTCTGTTCATGCCTGATACTTCTTTTCATGTCAATTCCTCAAGCAACTACTTTTGTCCAAGCCAAGTAAGTTTTTGTTCCATATTTATAGTCTTTTTGGTTTCATAGTTTGTTCTCCGCCATTGTGCGTGTTTTTTTGTTTGTACTTTTTTGCTATAGTCTTTTGGTTTTATAGTTTATTCTCCGCCACTGTGCGCGCTTTCATTTATTCCTTTTTTTGATAATAATAAATCATGTACCTTCATTCCCGTCTCGCACGAGCCAACTTTCCGTTGCATCCTGGAAAAGCACACACCCCGGACCAAGTCTTGACAGTAATGGCTTTGTAAACACGCTGAGACAAAGTCTAAGTTCATTGTAATCTTTCTGGTGTTTTGGAAACTGGACCATTTTTTTTCCTCAGAATTTTGAATTAACCCGAAATGTTTTGCCAAAAGGATTATTTGTAATGCGTACATTTTCAGAATGTGCTTGTTCTATTTAAAAAAAAAAAAAAATCTAAAACTTTTCTGTATGTTAAAAAAAAGATCCTCATCTAACCCTTGCCTAAGTTCCGTAGGTTGACATCTGCTTCTAAGCATATATTTAGCCTAAGATAAGTCAGTGTGTTGTTTTATAATTGTGTACAGTTTCCAAAGTATTTTCATTGGTATCGGTCATGCAACGCTTTCTTTGGCTACATTTGGGGTTTCAGTCAATACTAGAGTTTTTTTCTGTCATCCCCACAAAGTGATATCGCCAACTGCAATCAAAACAATGCGATTACCAAAATAACAACACACCAAAGTGTCCGATACTGGTACGGATTATAAAAGTGGATGTTTGGTCACATGACATGTTGTAGTTTGAGCCCTGATGGTGGAGAGAATAGTGAGAAGTCCTGCAAGAGCTCGATCTAGTACGGTGGTCAGCAACCCGCGGCTCTTTAATAGCCTAGTGGCTCCTTGGAGCATTTTTAAAAAAGGATTAAAAATGGAAAAAGATGGGGTAAAAATATATTATATTTTTTTTAATATGTTTTTTGTTTAAGGACAAACATGACACAAACCTTGTGAGAACTACCACTGTGTAATATGTTTGTGTGTATGCTTCACTGATGAGACTATTTGGTGAACACCGTTTTGTCCTACTAAATTCGGCGGTTCTTGAACCCACCGTAGTGTGGACTGTGACGCAACAGTTTGTTTACATGTAAAATCTTCCACGTCTTCTTTGTCTCGTTTTGTCCACCAAAAGTTGTATGCTGTGCGCGAACGCTTTGTTGATGTTATTGACTTGTTGGAGTGCTAATCAGGCATGTTTGGTCAGTGCATGACTGCATGCTAATCAATGCTAACATGCTATTCAGGCTAGCTGTGTGTACACACGGCATCATTATGCCTCATTTGTAGGTATATCTGAGCTCATTTAATATCCTTTACTTTTATCTTCTTTGGGGGCGGCATGGCGTAGTGGGTAGAGCAACCGTGGCAGAAATCTGAGGGTTGCAGGTTCGCTCCCCGCCTCTTACCATCCAAAAAATCGCTGCCGTTGTGTCCTTGGGCGGGACACTTCACCCTTTGCCCCCGGTGCCACTCACACCGGTGAATTGAATGATGAATGATAGGTGGTGGTCGGAAGGGCCGTTGGCGCAAATTGCAGCCACGCTTCCGTCAGTCTACCCCAGGGCAGCTGTGGCTATGAAAGTAGCTTACCACCACCAGGTGTGAATGATTGATGGGTTCTACATGTAAAGCGGCTTTGGGTACTTAGAAAAGCGCTATATAAATCCCAGTTATTATTATTATTATATAATTTAGTTTTGCATGTCTTGTCCAGGGTGTACCCCGCCTTCCGCCCGAATGCAGCTGAGATAGGCTCCAGCACCCCCCCGCGACCCCAAAAGGGACAAGCGGTAGAAAATGGATGGATGGATTGAGGACAAAGCTACGAACAGTGGGAGACCGGGCTTTCTGCTCCGCCGCTCCCAGTCTGTGGAGCGCTCTCCCTGACCACCTGAGGGTACCACAGACTGTGGATGCTTTTAAAAAAGGCTTAAAAACCCTTCTTTTTAAAAAAGCCTTTTTTTTTAGATATATGCATACTAGTTTTAGCTATTTGGCTGTTCTAGTTTTTATTTTTATTTATTTTTTATTATCTTTTTATTTTTATTTTTTTTAATACACTGTAGCTGTCACACCGCGGTGAGGGAAGTCTTGTCTTGGGTTTTTCTGTCTGTTTTAGTTTGAAAAGTAACTCTCCTCTCGTTTCAGGTCACTTGCCCTTCCTTTTGTGTCATCAGTCTGACGTCATCCCGGTTCCCTGATTGTTTCCACCTGTTCCCTATTACCCTCATGTGTCTTATAAGCCCACTCCTCCCTTTGTTCTGTGCCAGATTGTTTCGTTTATTCGTGCTCTCTAGCATCCGTGCCCATGTCCATGCCTTGTCTTGCCTTGCCTCGTCTTGTGCTTATGTTCTTTGATCCTGAATCCCTTCGTAGCTATTTTGAGTTTTCCTTTCTTCCTCCTCAGCAGAGTGATTTTCTTGTTATTTAGTTTATTCAGCCGAAGTGGTAAGTTTCAGTTATTTTTCATTCTTTCCTCACATTTTTGAGTGACAATTTTTGTTAAAACTTTATTAGATTAGATAGTGTAGAATGTTTCATTAGCAGTTGTTTCTTCCTCCTGTTGGAGCGTTTTTTTGTTTATACATTTTATAGCATATATTAATTATAGTTCGTCTTTGCTTTTGTGTTTTCCTCCGTTCGCAGCGATTTTTGGTTGTTCCTATTTTTTTTTGGAACCTTTTTTGCCGATTAGTTTTTGGTTAAAATAGATATTGTAATCCTTGACTTTGGAGGTGAAAAGGAAGCTGTCAAAATAAAAGCCTGTCTAAGTTCCCTACTCTGCATCTGAGTCCTATCTTTTTACCAAGCCTGACAGTAGCACTTTGAGGTTGTTTACTCAATGTAAAGTGCTTTTTACAAATAAAATCTATTATTATTATTATTATTATTATTATTATGGATGTCTCATGACACATTATTTGTGTGTAATATTGGCTGCATTTCTTTGTTTGTGTGCCATGTTGTTCCAGACCACAGCAAATGGCACCTAGCTTGCCAAAGATTGTAAAAAATCTATTAAAAGAAGACAGCCTGCCGTTTCCTTTAACTTGGACACACACATCTACACCTTTGGCCAATAAATTCCAGTCATTTCCAGGAGTTATCTCACCTTCTGAGTAGCCTCTGATGTAGAATAAATATTACATTTCAACATTTCTGTCAACGAAGATTTGCTTCAGCCTGTGACACATAGTCATTTTGATAGTAGGCTACTATAGCTAATATAGCAGAGGTGTGGACTCGAGTCACATGACTTGGACTCGAGTCAGACTCGAGTCATGAATTTGATGACTTTAGACTCGACTTGACAAAATGTAAAAAGACTTGCAACTCGACTTAGACTTTAACATCAATGACTTGTGACTTCACTTGGACTTGAGCCTTTTGAATTGACATGACTTGACATGACTTGCTACTTTCCCCAAAACCCAAAGATGAAAAAGTTATTCGGGAGCGCTCCGTATTTTTCATTGTGTACTTGTCTATCAGCGTTGCGTGTGTCAGCTGGTGTGCTCTCAGTACAACAGCCAATCAAATTAGATCTACTTTGTTTTCATCACACAGCATTCATCCAATCAAATTGCAGGACAACCAACGAAGAAGACATGTCCAAACCACACGCCAGTGAACAAAAAATGATACCTAAAATACTTTCATTTGGGTATAAAAATTACGAGGTGGTCAACACAAAACGGTTTGCAGTATGCAACACATGCGGTTCGAAAATGACTGATGGAGAGGCAACAACTTCCAACTTCGTCCGGCATTTGAAGTTGCACAAAGAAGGGTAAGTTTTGAATGTAAGATAACGTTTATTGGCTAAGTAACGTGACTTTTATTTGCTGTGTAGTTAAATCTGTGAGGCTGTAAACTCACTGCTAACGTTATAACGTTATTGCAAACACGGGAATCTGTTGCAGTTCACTACCTTATTCATACTTTTTGTTCAGTGATTTTTTTTAAGCAGGGTTACGTTAGTCAATATATCACACGTAACGTTAGACGGCGGTCAGCAGCACCGCGTATTTTAGCCACCTAAAAAAAGACAAAAATAGTCAAATAAAGGTCAGTTAAAATGTATACTATATTATGAATAAGTGTACCGTTTTAGCTAGCTTTCTGACATACTGTTGGTTGTTTACCTCAATGGTCCCCAACCACCGGGCCGCGGCCCGCTACTGGTCCGTGGATCGATTGGTATCGGGCCGCACAAGAAATATATATATTTTTTTTTTCTTTTTTTAATTAAATCAACATAAAAAACACAAGATACACTTACAAGTAGTGCACCAACCCAAAAAAACTCTCCCCCCCCTTTTGTTCTGGGCATTGAACATGAAGACTCTTCCTTCATTGTTCCGAGTGGCCATGAGAGTCTTGGCAGTGCCTGCCTCCAGTGCTCCAGTGGAGCAAGTTTTCAGCCATGGTGGCATCATACTACGCCCCCATCGTGCACAAATGACTGACAGACTCTTGGCTAATTTGGTCTTTTGCAAATGCAATGCAGCATAGGGCCCTGACATATAAAAAGTACAACTTTTTTGTTATGTTCACGTATATGTCATGTTTTTTCAATGTTAACACTTTTGTACAAATAAGTACATTTGCACTTTATTTTTCAATGTGTTTGTTCTGTAAAGGAATGAGTTAATGTTTAAAATGACTGGTTAATAGCTATTATGAAGTGCAATGTCAGCACAATTTTCTTTCCTGCAATTTAAAATGCACTTGTTTTAATAAATAAATACAGCGTTTGAAAAGCATACACAATCTGTGTTAATATATTAGTCTGTGGTTAAAAGGACTTGAAAGGACTCGAAACTCAAAATGCAGGACTTAGGACTTGACTTGAGACTTTCCAGTCTTGACTTTGGACTTGACTCGGGGCTTGCCTGTCTTGACTCGGGACTTGACTCGGACTTGAGGGCAAAGACTTGAGACTTACTTGTGACTTGCAAAACAATGACTTGGTCCCACCTCTGTAATATAGATACTTACATCATGTGTTGCCTTCATTATAAGACTTATACACGGCTTTTATTTTTTTGCGGCTCCAGACAGATTTGTTTTTTGTATTTTTGGTCCAATGTGGCTCTTTCAACGTTTTGGGTTGCCGACCCCTGATCTAGTAGGGCATTTCTGGATGTTAGCGGGGATGTGGCGTGGTGGTCGCACACTAACAGGCCAGATGGGCGAGCATACGAGGCGCTGGAGGGCGAGCCACGGTCAACCTCCTCTCTCTTGTCTTCTTCGACGTTACGTAAGCTCTTATTTCCGGCGACGGAAGGAGGATTGTGCGAGTCGAGCAGCTGCGTACGTACAGGTGCGAGCAACACTGCTGTGGGACGCTTCGGGACATCCCTCCTGTGGGATGCCTTTCGGCTGTCTTTCTCTGCGCCTGTCCAAAAAAAGCTCCATAATGAGCTCTGTGGGTGTCTTTAAACGAATAGAGACGAGCCCGCGGTCCTCGGTGACGACGTGGCCCGGCCAATGTGTCGCTGCTGAATCGGCTCCAGGGCGCACGGGCTTGAAATGCACTCGTTGGCTTTATTGGTATTGTTGGGAGAGTCATGTGAGCTTTTCATTTCATTTCATCTCGACCCCACAAGGGAGTCCTCATGTGTAAGCTAAACGCCAATGTGTTATCAGCTATTATGTCTCTGACAGACCTACCACGTGGTGGCGCTGTGTATTAGTCCATTTGACTTGAAATTTCTCACACAGCTCTGCTTTATCATTTGTAGAACACTTATAGAACTGTGAGGATTGTGTTTATCATTTGAATGCTAGCATGTCTTCCAAAACATTTTGACCACAACCCACATTTAAAAATTGATTTAAAAAAATGGCTTACATTTTTTATTTGCAGCTTGATTGAGAGAATCACTCTCTGGATGTTCTTAACTCCTGTTTAAATGCCAACAGGATAACGCAAGCGCAACGTCTTGTCTTTTTTTTTTTTTTTAACAGAAACCCATCGACTGGTGGCGCCAGGTACTGCACTCTAGTTGTCGTAAATGTCGACTAAAAGCATACTTGCCAACCCTCCCGAATTTTCCGGGAGACTCCCGAAATTCAGCGCCTCTCCCCAAAACCTTCCGGGACAAATATTCTCCCGAAAATCTCCCGATTTTCAGCCGGAGCTGGAAGCCACGCCCCCTCCAGCTCCATGCGGACCTGAGTGAGGACAGCCTTTTTTCATGACGGGAGGACAACAGGGTGACAAGAACTAAATCATCCAGACTAGAGATAAATTGTATTATTATGTTTATCTTACCTAAAAATAAATATATTTATTAATTAAAAAAAAAAAAAACTAAATACATTTTTACTATATTTTGCTAAAAACATCAAAATAAATTGTAGTTTTATTTGTATTTTTTCGTGACTCCTTATTACATCCAGCCATAGAATTATACATTAAAATAAACATATTTGAAATAATTGATTTTAAATTATCATAATAATTCATTTAAAATAACCATATTTAATTATTAAAATAATTGCTTGTTTATCAACAACTTTAGCATTTTATTAATTACATTTTGAAGCTCTCAAAAGCCAAGTTATGTTATATTCCTTAATATGTATTTATGCAGGTTTGAAGTATCAATTATCTAAACACAGTTTGTTTGCATATTTTCAGGATGTAGATATATATATATATATATATATATATATATATATATATATATATATATATATATATATATATATATATATATATATATATATATATGTATGAAATACTTGACTTGGTGAATTCTAGCTGTCAATATACTCCTCCCCTCTTAACCACGCCCCCAACCACGCCCCGCCCCACCCCCGACCACGCCCCCACCCCCCATCTCCCGAAATCGGAGGTCTCAAGGTTGGCAAGTATGACTAAAAGCAAGCATGCCTGATACTGTAGAACAGGGGTATCAAACTACGGATGAGTTTGCTAAGTATAAAAAATAGCTGCAATTTTTTTATGGAAAAAAAAAAATGCTTTTCTAAATGTCAAATCATCCGCTTGTTACTCTCGGGGTCTCCTAGCCGCTCAGGAAAATCATTTTGTCTAAAAATGCATTTTTCCATCGATAACATGACATCATCGCGCCAAGTGTGTGCTCTTTCAGTCATTAGTGCGCAAGGAATGTATATATACATATATATATATATATATATATATATATATATATATATATATATATATATATATACAGTATATATATATATATATATATATATATATATATATATATATATATATATATATATATATATATTTACAGCCCGGCCCCTGGCCAAATTTTATTTAATTGTAATTTTGAAGAATTTATCTGAATGTGCATGAACTATTTCTGTTCAAAATTGTTAGAAATGTCACATGTTAAATGTTTAAATATGAACTGTCAGTTTACTGTACTGTGCCAACTGTACTACTATATGAGTACCTGTTTTCTATTGTTTCATTGAAAATAAAACTGCAAAGTCCATTTGGCTGTCATCTGTTTTAATTATGAGACACAATTGTGTCATGATTTTTTTAAATTCATGCTTGAAATAAGAAATGATTACTTTAAAAAAGCAGTTTTATACTTGTGAGTGTTGATGACACAGCTTTGCAACACTTGATATTCTAGTTTCAAGCATGTTTTACTCAATATAGGTCATCAAATCTCAGCTACAAGATGTAATATCTTACTGAGATCATTTAGGACCAAAACCCTTAAAGGGGAACATTATCACCGGACCTATGTAAGCGTCAATATATACCTTGATGTTGCAGAAAAAAGACAATATATTTTTTTAACCGATTTCCGAACTCTAAATGGGTGAATTTTGGCGAATTAAACGCCTTTCTATTATTCGCTCTCGGAGCGATGACGTCACAACGTGACGTCACATCGGGAAGCAATCCGCCATTTTCTCAAACACCGAGTCAAATCAGCTCTGTTATTTTCCGTTTTTTCGACTGTTTTCCGTGCCTTGGAGACATCATGCCTCGTCGGTGTGTTGTCGGAGGGTGTAACAACACCAACAGGGACGGATTCAAGTTGCACCAGTGGCCCAAAGATGCCAAAGTGGCAAGAAATTGGACGTTTGTTCCGCACACTTTACCGACGAAAGCTATGCTACGACAGAGATGGCAAGAATGTGTGGATATCCTGCGACACTCAAAGCAGATGCATTTCCAACGATAAAGTCAAAGAAATCTGCCGCCAGACCCCCATTGAATCTGCCGGAGTGTGTGAGCAATTCAGGGACAAAGTACCTCGGTAGCACGGCAAGCAATGGCGGCAGTTTGTTCCCGCAGACGAGCGAACTAAACCCCCTATCGACCCTAGCTTCCCTGGCCTGCTGACATCAACTCCAAAACTGGACAGATCAGCTTTCAGGAAAAGAGCGCAGATGAGGGTATGTCTACAGAATATATTAATTGATGAAAATTGGGCTGTCTGCACTCTCAAAGTGCATGTTGTTGCCAAATGGTTAAGAGGGGAGGAGTATATTGACAGCTAGAATTCACCAAGTCAAGTATTTCATATATATATATATATATATATCTACATCCTGAAAATATGCAAACAAAACTGTGTTTAGATAATTGATACTTCAAACTTGCATAAATAAATCTTAAGGAATATAACATAACTTGGCTTCAGAGAGTTTCAAAATATAATGAATAAAATGCTAAAGTTGTTGATAAACAGGCTATTATTTTAATATTTAAATATGGTCATTTTAAATGAATTATTATGATAATTTAGAATAAATTATTTCCAATATGTTTATTTTAATGTATAATTCTATGGCTGGATGTAATAAGGAGTCACAAAAAAAATACAATTAATTTTGATGTTTTTAGCAAAATATAGTAAAAATGTATTTTGTTTTTTTTTGTTTTTTTTTAATTAATAAATATATTTATTTTTAGGTAAAATAAACATAATAATACAATTTATCTCTAGTCTGGATGATTTAGTTCTTGTCACCCTGTTGTCCTCCCTGTCATGTCTGTATTATCATGTTTTGTTTTAAGTCATGTTTTGTTTAGTTTCTGTCTTTTCACTCCCTTGTCTGGTCACCATAGCAACCATTAGTTTTCACCTGTCACGTCACGCACCCGTTTCACGTTTTGAGTCACGCACCTGCTTTCACTAATCATGTCCATAGTATTTAAGTTCATTCATTTTCTGTTGTTCGGCCTGACGACCTCACAACACATTTATGCTCTGTTCATGCCTCTAACTCCTTTTCATGTCCATCGTTCACGCTGCTCCTTTTTTGTCCAAGCCAAGTAAGTTTTTGTTCCATGTTTATAATCTTTTTGTTTTTCATAGTTTATTCTCCGCCACTGTGCGTGCTTTTCATTTGTACTTTTTGCTATAGTCTTTTGGCTTCATAGTTTATTATCCGCCACTGTGCGCGCTTTCATTTATCCCCTTTTTTTATATATATTAAATTGATATATTAAAACCCGCCATGTACCTTAATTCCCGTCTCGCCCGTGCCAACTTTCCGTTGCATCCTGGAAAAGCAAACACCCAAGTCATGACACTCCCGTCATGAAAAAAGGCTGTCCTCACTCAGGTCCGCATGGAGCTGGAGGGGGCGTGGCTTCCAGCTCCGGCTGAAAATCGGGAGATTTTCGGGAGAATATTTGTCCCGGCAGGTTTTGGGGAGAGGCGCTGAATTTCGGGAGTCTCCCGGAAAATTCGGGAGGGTTGGCAAGTATGTCACTGTGTGACGTCACAGGAAAATGGACGGGTGTATATAACGATGGTTCAAATCAGGCACTTTGAAGCTTTTTTTTAGGGATATTGCGTGATGGCTAAAATTTTGAAAAAAAACTACGAAAAATAAAATAAGGGAACTGATTTTTAATGGTTTTAACCATTCTGAAATTGTGATAATGTAAAGCTTGTAATCTATTGTAAATTAGTTCAACATATTTCAAATAAATTAAACAGAAAACAATAAAATATTATTACATTAATTTGTATTATTTTTTTAATTATTAAAATAAAAAATAAATTTTAAAATAAAACAGGGAGCTTGTAATCTATTACAAATTATTTCAACATTTTTCAAATAAATTTTAAACAGAAAACAATAAAAAATGATTACATTAATTTGTGTTATTTTTAAATTATTAAAATAAATACATTATAAAATAAAACAGGAAGCTTGTAATTTAATACAAATTATTTCAACATATTCCAAATAAACAGAAAACAATAAAATATTATTACATTAATTTTGTTTTAATTATTAAAATAAAATATAAATTATAAAATAAAACAGGAAGCTTGTAATATATTTATTTTTAGGTAAAATAAACATAATAATACAATTTATCTCTAGTCTGGATGATTTAGTTCTTGTCACCCTGTTGTCCTCCCTGTCATGTCTGTATTATCATGTTTTGTTTTAAGTCATGTTTTGTTTTAAGTCATGTTTTGTTTAGTTTCTGTCTTCTGTCGGGAGGTTTTGGGGAGAGGCGCTGAATTTCGGGAGTCTCCCGGAAAATTCGGGAGGGTTGGCAAGTATGTCACTATGTGACGTCACAGGAAAATGGACGGGTGTATATAACGATGGTTAAAATCAGGCACTTTGAAGCTTTTTTTTAGGGATATTGCGTGATGGCTAAAATTTTGAAAAAAACTACGAAAAATAAAATAAGGGAACTGATTTTTAATGGTTTTAACCATTCTGAAATTGTGATAATGTTCCCCTTTAAAACAAGTAAAACACTCTAACATCAAATCTGCTTAGTGAGAAGAATGATCTTATCAGACAGAAAATAAGCAAATATCACCCTTATTTGAGATATTTCATCTTACTTAGATTCCAGTTTTTGCAGTGCAGTAAGACGGCGATGATAAAGGTTTGAATTCCAGTTCTCGTCTGTGAGCGCTACAAACATTTGAGTCCAATCTGCCCTGCACCCAAACATTCATGCTCCGCTGGCTTCCCTTCCAGAGCTGGTCTTGGGAAGATTGTGGTGTTTTTTTTATTTATTTTTTATTTTACGCCTGGTTGGCCGCGGCCGGACGTCGGCGGTGGCGGTCGAGGGTTGGGGGTGTGGGGTGGGAGAGGCTGTCCTGTCCTCCTCTTTCTATCTATCCATCCATTTTCCTGTCTGTCCTTTTTGCCACTCCACTAACTTCTCTGCACTCCAGCAGTGACTCACACACCAACATCACTATATTTAAATCTCCATCACGTGTCTCCGTGTGGGAAATAATACATCTGCCCATGTGTCCACTTGTACTCGCTGGTGGCGTTTTGGTGCATTATTCACTAAAAGTCTAACAATGTTTTTCGAAATCTGATTTTTTTTTTGGTACAATACAGTGTTCCTGCACGGTACACATTAAGGGACGGACAGGAAGTGTATCTGCTTCCTGCATAAACAAATACAGAACACCCCCAGCTAGCGCTTGTGCAAAGGAGAAATCGGAGTTTGAAAGCCCTCTCCTGTCTTTAGATTTTCAAACTGTGGTACGTGTACCACTAGTGGTACGCGGGCTCCATCTAGTGGTACCCAAATAATCACTTGATTTAAGTGCAATGTTTTATTTTGCTAAATTCTGTAATGCTAGTGTTCTGTAATATAATATACTTGGTAAATAAAACCTCTGCCTTGTTTTTAATGACTATTTGGGTCTACTGTGCTACTGTATTTTAATGTTAGTCCCTATCGTGGCACTTGGAGAGCCAGGTGTTTTCTCAGGCGGTACTCGGTGAAAAAAGTTTGAGAACACCTGTTTAACTGTTAAACTGTTACTGTTGTTCTTCAACAGAAAGCTTGTAATCTATTACAAATTATTTCAACGTATTTCAAATAAATTATAAACAGAAAACAATAAAAAAATGATTACATTCATTTGTATTATTTTTAAATTATTAAAATAAATACATTATAAAATAAAACAGGACGCTTGTAATTTATTACAAATTATATCAACATATTCCAAATAAACAGAAAACACAAAATATTATTACATTAATTTGTATTATTTTTTTAATTATTAAAATAAAAAATATATTATAAAATAAAACAGGGAGCTTGTAATCTATTAAAAAATATTTCAACATTTTTCAAATAAATTATAAACAGAAGACAATAAAAAAATGATTACATTCATTTGTATTATTTTTAAATTATTAAAATAAATACATTATAAAATAAAACAGGACGCTTGTAATTTATTACAAATTATATCAACATATTCCAAATAAACAGAAAACACAAAATATTATTACATTAATTTGTATTATTTTTTTAATTATTAAAATAAAAAATACATTATAAAATAAAACAGGGAGCTTGTAATCTATTAAAAAATATTTCAACATTTTTCAAATAAATTATAAACAGAAAACAATAAAAAATTATTACATTAATTTGTGTTATTTTTAAATTATTAAAATAAATACATTATAAAATAAAACAGGAAGCTTGTAATTTAATACAAATTATTTCAACATATTCCAAATAAACAGAAAACAATAAAATATTAATACATTAATTTTTTTAAATTATTAAAATAAAAAATACATTATAAAATAAAACAGGGAGCTTGTAATCTATTACAAATTATTTCAACATATTTCAAATAAATTATAAACAGAAGACAATAAAAAATTATTACATTAATTTGTGTTATTTTTAAATTATTAAAATAAATACATTATAAAATGAAACAGGAAGCTTGTAAATTAATACAAATTATTTCAACATATTCCAAATAAACAGAAAACAATAAAAAATATTATTACATTCATTGTTTTTAAATTATTAAAATAAAAAATAAATTATAAAATAAAACAGGAAGCTTGTAATTTAATACAAATTATTTCAACATATTCCAAATAAACAGAAAACAATAAAAATATTATTACATTAATTTTTTTTAAATTACTAAAATAAAAAATAAATTATAAAATAAAACAGGGAGCTTGTAATCTATTACAAATTATTTCAACATATTTCAAATAAATTATGAACAGAAAACAATAAAAAAATTATTACATTCATTTGTATTATTTTTTAATTATTAAAATAAATACATTATAAAATAAAACAGGAAGCTTGTAAATTAATACAAATTATTTCAACATATTCCAAATAAACAGAAAACAATAAAATATTATTACATTAATTTTTTTTTAAATTACTAAAATAAAACATAAATTATAAAATAAAACAGGAAGCTTGTAATCTATTGTAAATTAGTTCAACATATTTCAAATAAATTAAACAGAAAACAATAAAATATTATTACATTAATTTGTATTATTTTTTTAATTATTAAAATAAAAAATAAATTATAATATAAAACAGGGAGCTTGTAATCTATTACAAATTATTTCAACATATTTCAAATAAATTATAAACAGAAAACAATAAAAACTTATTACATTAATTTGTGTTATTTTTAAATTATTAAAATAAATACATTATAAAATAAAGCAGGAAGCTTGTAATTTAATACAAATTATTTCAACATATTCCAAATAAACAGAAAACAATAAAATATTATTACATTAATTTTTTTTAAATTATTAAAATAAAAAATAAATTATAAAATAAAACAGGAAGCTTGTAATCTATTGTAAATTAGTTCAACATATTTCAAATAAATTAAACAGAAAACAATAAAATATTATTACATTAATTTGTATTATTTTTTTAATTATTAAAATAAAAAATAAATTATAAAATAAAACAGGGAGCTTGTAATCTATTACAAATTATTTCAACATATTTCAAATAAATTATAAACAGAAAACAATAAAAAATTATTACGTTAATTTGTATTATTTTTAAATTATTAAAATAAATACATTACAAAATAAAACAGGAAGCTTGTAATTTAATACAAATTATTTCAGCATATTCCAAATAAACAGAAAACAATAAAATATTATTACATAAAAATGTTTTTAATTATTAAAACAAAAAATAAATTATAAAATAAAACAGGAAGCTTGTAATCTATTGTAAATTAGTTCAACATATTTCAAATAAATTAAACAGAAAACAATAAGATATTATTACATTAGTTTGTATTATTTTATTAATGATTAAAATAAAAAATAAATTATAAAATAAAACAGGGAGCTTGTAATCTATTACAAATTATTTCAACATATTTCAAATAAATTATAAACAGAAAACAATAAAAAATTATTACATTAATTTGTATTATTTTTAAATTATTAAAATAAATACATTATAAAATAAAACAGGAAGCTTGTAATTTAATACAAATTATTTCAACATATTCCAAATAAACACAAAACAATAAAATATTATTACATTAATTTTTTTTAAATTATTAAAATAAAAAATAAATTATAAAATAAAACAGGAAGCTTGTAATCTATTGTAAATTAGTTCAACATATTTCAAATAAATTAAAGAGAAAACAATAAAATATTATTACATTAATTTGTATAATTTTTTTTAATTATTAAAATAAAAAATAAATTATAAAATAAAACAGGGAGCTTGTAATCTATTACAAATTATTTCAACATATTTCAAATAAATTATAAACAGAAAATAATAAAAAAATATTACATTAATTTGTATTATTTTTAAATTATTAAAATAAATACATTATAAAATAAAACAGGAAGCTTGTAATTTAATACAAATTATTTCAACATATTCCAAATAAACAGAAAACAAAAAAATATTATTACATTAATTTTGTTTTAATTATTAAAATAAAAAATAAATTATAAAATAAAACAGGAAGCTTGTAATCTATTGTAAATTAGTTCAACATATTTCAAATAAATTAAACAGAAAACAATAAAATATTATTACATTAATTTGTATTATTTTTTTAATTATTAAAATAAAAAATAAATTATAAAATAAAACAGGGAGCTTGTAATCTATTGCAAATTAATTCAACATATTTCAAATAAATTATAAACAGAAAATAATACAAAATTATTACATTAATTTGTGTTATTTTTAAATTATTAAAATAAATACATTATAAAATAAAACAGGAAGCTTGTAATTTAATACAAATTATTTCAACATATTCCAAATAAACAGAAAACAATAAAATATTATTACATTAATTTTGTTTTAATTATTAAAATAAAAAATAAATTATAAAATAAAACAGGAAGCTTGTAATCTATTGTAAATTAGTTCAACATATTTCAAATAAATTAAACAGAAAACAATAAAATATTATTACATTAATTTGTATTATTTTTTTAATTATTAAAATAAAATATAAATTATAAAATAAAACACGGAGCTTGTAATCTATTACAAATTATTTCAACATATTTCAAATAAATTATAAACAGAAAACAATAAAAAATGATTACATTCATTTGTATTATTTTTAAATTATTAAAATAAATACATTATAAAATAAAACAGGAAGCTTGTAATTTAATACAAATTATTTCAACATATTCCAAATAAACAGAAAAAAATAAAATATTATTACATTAATTTTTTTTTTAATTATTAAAATAAAAAATAAATTATAAAATAAAACAGGAAGCTTGTAATCTATTGTAAATTAGTTCAACATATTTCAAATAAATTAAACAGAAAACAATAAAATATTATTACATTAATTTGTATTATTTGTTTAATTATTAAAATAAGAAATAAATTATAAAATAAAACAGGGAGCTTGTAATCTATTACAAATTATTTCAACATATTTCAAATAAATTATAAACAGAAAACAATAAAAACATTATTACATTCATTTGTATTATTTTTAAATTATTAAAATAAATACATTATAAAATAAAACAGGAAGCTTGTAATTTAATACAAATTATTTCAACATATTCCAAATAAACAGAAAACAATAAAATATGATTACATTAATTTGTTTTAAATTATTAAAATAAAAAATAAATTATAAAATAAAACAGGAAGCTTGTAATTTATTGTAAATTAGTTCAACATATTTCAAATAAATTAAACAGAAAACAATACAATATTATTACATTAATTTGTATTATTTTTTTAATTATTAAAATAAAAAATAAATTATAAAATAAAACAGGGAGCTTGTAATCTATTAAAAATTATTTCAACATATTTCAAATAAATTATAAACAGAAAACAATAAAAAATTATTACGTTAATTTGTATTATTTTTAAATTATTAAAATAAATACATTACAAAATAAAACAGGAAGCTTGTAATTTAATACAAATTATTTCAACATATTCCAAATAAACAGAAAACAATAAAATATTATTACATCAATTTTTTTTTAATTATTAAAACAAAAAATAAATTATAAAATAAAACAGGAAGCTTGTAATCTATTGTAAATTAGTTCAACATATTTCAAATAAATTAAACAGAAAACAATAAAATATTATTACATTAGTTTGTATTATTTTATTAATGATTAAAATAAAAAATAAATTATAAAATAAAACAGGGAGCTTGTAATCCATTACAAATTATTTCAACGTATTTCAAATAAATTATAAAAAGAAAACAATAAAAAATTATTACATTCATTTGTATTATTTTTAAATTATTAAAATAAATACATTATAAAATAAAACAGGACGCTTGTAATTTAATACAAATTATTTCAACATATTCCAAATAAACAGAAAACAATAAAATATTATTACATTAATTTTTTTTTAAATTATTAAAATAAAAAATAAATTATAAAATAAAACAGGAAGCTTGTAATCTATTGTAAATTAGTTCAACATATTTCAAATAAATTAAACAGAAAACAATAAAATATTATTACATTAATTTGTATAATTTTTTTAATTATTAAAATAAAATATAAATTATAAAATAAAACAGGGAGCTCGTAATCTATTACAAATTATTTCAACGTATTTCAAATAAATTATAAACAGAAAACAATAAAAAATTATTACATTAATTTGTATTATTTTTAAATTATTAAAATAAATACATTATAAAATAAAACAGGAAGCTTGTAATTTAATACAAATTATTTCAACATATTCCAAATAAACAGAAAACAATAAAATATTATTACATAATTATTTTTTTAAATTATTAAAATAAAAAAATAAATTATAAAATAAAACAGGAAGCTTGTAATCTATTGTAAATTAGTTCAACATATTTCAAATAAATTAAACAGAAAACAATAAAATATTATTACATTAATTTGTATTATTTTTTTAATTATTAAAATAAAAAATAAATTATAAAATAAAACAGGGAGCTTGTAATCTATTACAAATTATTTCAACATATTTCAAATAAATTATAAACAGAAAACAATAAAAAAATGATTACGTTAATTTGTATTATTTTTAAATTATTAAAATAAATACATTATAAAATAAAACAGGAAGCTTGTAATTTAATACAAATTATTTCAACATATTCCAAATAAACAGAAAACAATAAAATATTATTACATTAATTTTTTTTTAAATTATTAAAATAAAAAATTAATTATAAAATAAAACAGGAAGCTTGTAATATATTGTAAATTAGTTCAACATATTTCAAATAAATTAAACAGAAAACAATAAAATATTATTACATTAATTTGTATTATTTTTTTAATTATTAAAATAAAAAATAAATTATAAAATAAAACAGGGAGCTTGTAATCTATTACAAATTATTTCAACATATTTCAAATAAATTATAAACAGAAGACAATAAAAAATTATTACATTAATTTGTATTATTTTTAAATTATTAAAATAAATACATTATAAAATAAAACAGGAAGCTTGTAATTTAATACAAATTATTTCAACATATTCCAAATAAACAGAAAACAATAAAATATTATTACATTCATTTTTTTTAAATTATTAAAATAAAAATTAAATTATAAAATAAAACAGGAAGCTTGTAATCTATTGTAAATTAGTTCAACATATTTCAAATAAATTAAACAGAAAACAATAAAAAATTATTACATTAATTTGTGTTATTTTTAAATTATTAAAATAAATACATTATAAAATAAAACAGGAAGCTTGTAATTTAATACAAATTATTTCAACATGTTCCAAATAAACAGAGAACAATAAAATATTATTACATTAATTTTGTTTTAATTATTAAAATAAAAAATAAATTATAAAATAAAACAGGAAGCTTGTAATCTATTGTAAATTAGTTCAACATATTTCAAATAAATTAAACAGAAAACAATAAAATATTATTACATTAATTTGTATTATTTTTTTTAATTATTAAAATAAAAAATAAATTATAAAATAAAACAGGGAGCTTGTAATCTATTACAAATTATTTCAACATATTTCAAATAAATTATAAACAGAAAACAATAAAAAATTATTACATTAATTTGTATTTTTTTTAAATTATTAAAATAAATACATTATAAAATAAAACAGGAAGCTTGTAATTTAATACAAATTATTTCAACATATTCCAAATAAACAGAAAACAATAAAATATTATTACATTAATTTTTTTTTTAATTATCAAAATAAAAAATAAATTATAAAATAAAACAGGAAGCTTGTAATCTATTGTAAATTAGTTCAACATATTTCAAATAAATTAAACAGAAAACAATAAAATATTATTACATTAATTTGTATTATTCTTTTAATTATTAAAATAAAAAATAAATTATAAAATAAAACAGGGAGCTTGTAATCTATTACAAATTATTTCAACATATTTCAAATAAATTATAAACAGAAGACAATAAAAAAGTATTACATTAATTTGTATTATTTTTAAATTATTAAAATAAATACATTATAAAATAAAACAGGAAGCTTGTAATTTAATAGAAATTATTTCAACATATTCCAAATAAACAGAAAACAATAAAATATTACTACATTAATTTTTTTTAAATTATTAAAATAAAAAATAAATTATAAAATAAAACAGGAAGCTCGTCATCTATTGTAAATTAGTTCAACATATTTCAAATAAATTAAACAGAAAACAATAAAATATTATTACATTAATTTGTATTATTTTTTTAATTATTAAAATAAAAAATACATTATAAAATAAAACAGGAAGCCTGTAATCCATTGTAAATTATTTCAACATATTTCAAATAAATTAAACAGAAAACAATAAAATATTATTACATTAGTTTGTATTATTTTATTAATGATTAAAGTAAAAAATAAATTATAAAATAAAACAGGAAGCTTGTAATCTATTGTAAATTATTTCAACATATTTCAAATACATAAAACAGAAAACAATAAAATATTACATTAATTTGTATTTTTTATTTATTATTAAAATAAAAAATACATTATAAAATAAAACAGGAAGCTTGTAATCTATTATAAATTATTTCAACATATTTAAAATAAATGACACAGAAAACAATACAATATTATTACATTAATTTGTAGTATTTCTAAATTATTAAAATTAAAAAATAATTATAAAATACAATTAAAAAAATATAAATATTGTTTAATTATTGTTTTTTAAACTAATTTAATATATTAGTTTATGTATTTATTTGGGAACGTTTTTATTATCTGCTGACCGTTTTTGATGTTTCATAAAAATAAAAAAAACATTGAAACTGTTCACACACACACACACACACACACACACACACACACACACACACACACACACACACACACACACACACACACACACACACACACACACACACACACACACACACACACACACACAAAACCAAAGCACTTTAAGGTTTTGCATTTACTAAAATGATAAACTAGCGAGTGTTCCACTATTTGCACTGGGATGCTATGGTGATGGTTCTTCCCCATTCTCTCTATTGATGTACTGAAAAGAAAACCATACAAGTGTTGCATTTGAGGCTGTACTGGGGTGTACATTGAGAACAGTAATTGTGGGAGAAATATTACAATGCACCTTACTTTTTTGTGAGCTTTTTTCACAGCTGTAAGACTCCAGCCATTCACCATGATGGTAATCACTTTTTTTTTAGCAATGTTAACTTACTTCTTTTTGGTTGGGATGCTTAAAAGTGGTCTTGGTGTTTTGCTTTGTGTTGAGCTATGATTATGTTTGTTTTGAACAGAAGTCGATTCATGTTATGGCGGCCACAGCTTGACCCTGGGACAGACCATTTCCATCTGTATTATTTACGATGGAAAAAAACAGAAAGGTTCCACTGTAGTGTGGAGTACAAATGCTGTGTTTAAAGTGGCACTAATCTGTGCAAATGCATCATGTGAGTATAGTGACACGCGTCATGGCTCTTTTTCTGTTGGCAGCAATGTTTAACTTATTTTTACACTTGTACATCTGTTAAAATGAACTATAATTAACATATGTTAATTACGTTTATTTTAAAATGATAAGACTTCAGGTTTAATGAGTGCCAGCGCTTGACCCTATAACGGACTTTTCTATTTGTTTTATTTCCTACTTAAAACACTTTTGAAAAATCCTACAGCAAAAACAAATATTCAAAAGACGGCTGAAATCCAAGGGAAAAATAATCTGTGTTTTTTTACTGTATTTCTTTTTTAAATGTTGTTTATTAGTATCATTTGAACAATATTAATGCTATTTGTATTATTATATTATCATTATTATTAATATAAAACAACAACAACAACAATAATATTAATAATCTTTAATATTGCATTATTATTATCATTACAACATGATTGTGTATTATCATTACTAAAGTGTTGTTGTATTGTTATAATGCCATTTTTGTATTTACTATAGTACTATTTTTGTTATCATTATAATAATATAATACTATACAATTGCAATATTACAATAATAGTAATAATTATTGTAATCATTATTTTTAATATTTTATTTGTATATTAGTATTATATTTGTTTTTTTCTTATCATTATAATAACATCAATGATATAATTATAATATTATATGTATTGTTATTCATATTTTTTTTTATTACAACAATAATAATTATATAAATGATTGTTGTATTATTATTATCATCACCATTATTATACATGTATTATCATTATAATAGTATACAGTAGCAATAATAATAATTATAATCATTATTGTATATAATATTTATGTTTATTTTTAAAAGGGACAAGCGGTAGAAAATGGATGGATGGATGGATATTTATATTTTTTTATTATTATAATAACTTCATAAACAACATACATATAAATATTCATATTTAATTATTAACATTGTGTTATTAGTATAATTTAAACAATATTAATGCTATTTGTATTATTATATTATCATTATTATTAATATAAAACAACAACAACAATAATATTAATAATCTTTAATATTGCATTATTATTATCATTACAACATGATTGTGTATAATCATTACTAAAGTTTTGTTGTATTGTTATAATGCCATTTTTGTATTTACTATAGTACTATTTTTGTTATCATTATAATAATATAATACTATACAATTGCAATATTACAATAATAGTAATAATTATTGTAATCATTATTTTTAATATTTTATTTGTATATTAGTATTATATTAGTTTTTTTCTTATCATTATAATAACATCAATGATATAATTATAATATTATATGTATTGTTATTCATATTTTTATTTTATTACAATAATAATTATATAAATGATTGTTGTATTATTATTATCATCACCATTATTATACATGTATTATCATTATAATAGTATACAGTAGCAATAATAATAATTATAATCATTATTGTATATAATATTTATGTTTATTTTTAAAAGGGACAAGCGGTAGAAAATGGATGGATGAATGGATATTTATATTTTTTTATTATTATAATAACTTCATAAACAACATACATATAAATATTCATATTTAATTATTAACATTGTGTTATTAGTATAATTTAAACAATATTAATGCGATTTGTATTATTATATTATCATTATTATTAATATAAAACGACAACAACAACAATAATATTAATAATCTTTAATATTGCATTATTATTATCACTACAACATGATTGTGTATTATCATTACTAAAGTTTTGTTGTATTGTTATAATGCCATTTTTGTATTTACTATAGTACTATTTTTGTTATCATTCTAATAATATAATACTATACAATTGCAATATTACAATAATAGTAATAATTATTGTAATCATTATTTTTAATACTTTATTTGTATATTAGTATTACATTTGTTTTTTTCTTATCATTATAATAACATCAATGATATAATTATAATATTATATGTATTGTTATTCATATTTTTATTTTATTACAACAATAATAATTATATAAATGATTGTTGTATTATTATTATCATCACCATTATTATACATGTATTATCATTATAATAGTATACAGTAGCAATAATAATAATTATAATCATTATTGTATATAATATTTATGTTTATTTTTAAAAGGGACAAGCGGTAGAAAATGGATGGATGAATGGATATTTATATTTTTTTATTATTATAATAACTTCATAAACAACATACATATACATATTCATATTTAATTATTAACATTGTGTTATTAGTATAATTTAAACAATATTAATGCGATTTGTATTATTATATTATCATTATTATTAATATAAAACGACAACAACAACAATAATATTAATAATCTTTAATATTGCATTATTATTATCACTACAACATGATTGTGTATTATCATTACTAAAGTTTTGTTGTATTGTTATAATGCCATTTGTGTATTTACTATAGTACTATTTTTGTTATCATTCTAATAATATAATACTATACAATTGCAATATTACAATAATAGTAATAATTATTGTAATCATTATTTTTAATACTTTATTTGTATATTAGTATTACATTTGTTTATTTCTTATCATTATAATAACATCAATGATATAATTATAATATTATATGTATTGTTAATCATATTTTTATTTTATTACAACAATAATAATTATATAAATAATATATTATTATCATTATAAAAAATATACAGTAGCAATAATAATAATTATAATCATTATTGTATATAATATTTATTTTTATTATATTATTTATATTTGTTTATTATTATAATAACTTCATAAACAACATACATATAAATATTCATATTCAATTATTAACATTGTTATTATTGTTATTCATACTGTTTTTATTTCATTATTACAATAATAATATTAATAATTATCATTATCATTATAGATGTATTATTGCTTTTAAAAATATTTTGTTGTATTATTATATTTAAAATGTTGTATGTATCAAATTACTATTATTGTTGTTATCATTATAATAATATAATAGTAATACGATGTTTGTTGTTGTTGTTGTTATTACTATATTTTATTTGAAATGTATTATTATTATTTGTATTTTTATTATAATATCGACAATAATAGTGTAGCTTTTATCAATATTTAATTATTATCAACATTAAATTATGTGTATTATTATTAATAAGTTGTATTTTCATTATTCAATTACTGTATTATATTTTGTATTTATTATATTGTTATTATATAACAACAACAATAATACTAATACTAATAATCATAATAATCATTACAATCCTTTTTATTAGGATTATTATTGTTGTCCAGAGGTCCAACTGCTTTTTGCTGCATTCAAGTTGCAGACCAACACCAAACCGAACTGACGCCATAAAAACACTTCACCAAAAATAACAAAAAAAAAAAACATGAATAAAAAGTGGCAGACTCATAAAAGATGACATAAAAGAAAGAGAAAAAATTTATTTTATTGTCATACACAAGGATGAGTGCAAAGAAAGAGCTGGTTAGTGGGGAAGTAAGTACTGTAAGTAAGCCATGGAGCCACCATAAGGCATCAATAACCAATCAATACACAAGCCATCATCTACAACACAAAAAAGGTGGAATCAGGAAAAGAAGAACAACCAAAAGAAACAACAACAGCATCAATGCAACTGGAAGGAAAATGGAGGGAAATCAATTCGAATAATAATAGTAATTAAAATACAAAAAAAACAACAACACAAAACAAGAACACAACACAATTGTTCTACATTCAAAAGTAAAGAGTCTAAGAAAACCCACAATCATAATCATAGGGAGGATGATGTTATGTACACTTGGCACTAATGTTAGTTCTTCTAATTGCTAGTTATTATAAATCACAGCAACAATCATTCCCTCGAGCAAAGCTGCTGGAAGCTCCGGCAAAGACCAACTTATGCATACATACCTATATGTAGACTACCGTATTTTCCGCACTATAAGGCGCACCTAAAAACCACAAATTTCCTCAAAAGCTGACAGTGCGCCTTATAACCCGGTGCGCTTTATATATGGATAAATATTAAGATTCATTTTCATAAAGTTTCGGTCTCGCAACTACGGTAAACAGCCGCCATCTTTTTTCCCCGTAGAAGAGGAAGTGCTACTTCTTCTACGCAAGCAACCGCCAAGGTAAGCACCCGCCCCCATAGAACAGGAAGCGCTTCTTCTTCTACTGTAAGCAACCACCCGCCCGCGTAGAAGAAGAAAAAGCGCGCGGATATTACCGTACGTTTCATTTCCTTTGTGTGTTTACATCTGTAAAGACCACAAAATGGCTCCTACTAAGCGACAGGGATCCGGTTCATGAAAAGACGCAATCTCTCCATCCGCACACGGATTACTATTTCACAGCAACTGCCTAAAGACTTTCAAGAAAAGCTGGCTACTTTCCATGCATATTGTAAAAACAAGATAGCTGAAAAAAAGATCCGGCCAGAGAACATTATCAACATGGACGGACGAGGTTCCACTGACTTTTGATATTCCTGTGAACCGCACTGTGGATACAACGGGAGCACGTACGGTGAATATTCGCACCACAGGGAATGAGAAGTCGTCCTTCACTGTGGTTCTAGCTTGCCATGCTAATGGCCAGAAACTTCCACCCATGGTGATTATTCAAAAGGAAGACCTTGCCAAAAGAGACCTTTCCAGCCGGCGTCATCATAAAAGCTAACTCGAAGGGATGGATGGATGAAGAAAAGATGAGCGAGTGGTTAAGGGAAGTTTAAGTTTACGCGAAGAGGCCGGGTGGCTTTTTTCACGCAGCTCCGTCCATGTTGATATACGACTCCGTGCGCGCCCACATCACGCTGGTTTTTAATATATTATTAAAGTTTGACTGACCTATCTGACTGTTTTTTTGACATTCCTTTAGCGCAGTTAGATGCGGCTTATAACCCAGGGCGCCTTATGGTGCGGAAAATACGGTATATGTATATACATACATACCTATATGTAGACTATATGTACATACATACATACATACATACCTATATGTAGACTGTATGTATATACATACATACCTATATGTATATACATACATACCTATATGTAGACTATATGTATATACATACATACCTATATGTAGACTGTATGTACTCTATATGTGTAACGTGCTGGGGAGTAGCGTCCTCTGCAGTGGACATTTTCTTGTTGGTCTTTTTCTATTGCCAGAGTTCCACATATATATCTACATATATAAAAAAAAAAGCTCTGTCATGCAAAACTCAAACGTCCTCTGCAGTGGACGCCGCTTCCCAGGAGGAAATACACGAGTCACAAAAATGTCATGTTTGACTTTGGGTACAATTTCAGGATGAAGCTAAAAGGTATTAAAAAGTACTTTTACAGGTGAACTTCATTTCACTCGCACACTCCTTCCTCACACTTCACTTTTTTTCAAAACATAACATTTCTAAAAATCATTCTGCTTTGTGTTTGACTTAGTTCAAAATATACATATTTCAGAAATTCATTTTGGCCTATATTAAGTGTTTTGAAGCATACAAATTGCTAAATGAACCAAAAACAAAGAAACAAACAAAAAATATTTCAGAAATTAGTTTTAGCCTATATTAAGTGTTTTGAAGCATAACAATTGCTAAATGAACCCAAAAAAACTAATCTAGAAAAAACTGCTAAATAAACCAAAATTGTTATTTTTTTATTTGCTAAATGAACCAAAAAAATACAATCTAAAAGAAATTGCTAAATGAACTAAACAAAAAAAAAAAGAATATCTAGAAAAACTGCTGAATGGACCAACATTTTTTTTTTTAATTTGCTAAAGGAACCAAAAAAATTAATCTAAAAAAAAATGTTTAACTTAACGGAAAAAAAAAAAAAATCTAAAAAAATTGCTAAATGAACCAACAAAAAAAAAAAATCTAAAAAAAAACTACTAAATGGACCAAAAAAATAAAATAGCTAAAAAAATTGCTAAATGAACCCCCCAAAAAAAAGTAATCTAGAAAAAAATGATAAATAGACCAAATTTTTTTTATTTGCTAAATGAACCAAAAAAAATATATCTAGAAAAACTGCTAAATGGACCAACATTTTAATTTATAATTTGCTAAATGAACCAAAAAAATTAATCTAAAAAAAAATGTTTAAATTACCGAAAGAAAAAAAAAATCTAAAAAAATCGCTAAATGAACCAAAAAAAAAATATATCTAAAGAAATTGCTAAACGAAACAAAAAACAAAAACAAATCTAAAAAAATTGCTAAATGAACCATCCATCCATCCATTTTCTACCGGTTGTCCCTTTCCGGGTCGCAGGGGATGCTCGAGCCTATCTCCAAAAAATAATAATCGCAACAAATTTGCTAAATGGATAAAAAAAAATTAAAAATTACAAAAATTGCTAAATGGACCAAAAAAAAAAAATAATCTAAAAAAAAATACTAAATGGACCAAAAAAATAAAATAGCTAAAAAAATTGCTAAATGAACCCCAAAAAAAAACTAATCTAGAAAAAACTGATAAATACACCAAAATTGTTTTGTTTTTTTATTTGCTAAATGAACCAAAAAAAAAATTATCTAGAAAAACTGCTAAATGGACCAACATTTTTTTGTTGATTTGCTATATGAACCAAAAAAATTAATCTAAAAAAAATGTTTAAATTAACGAAAAAAAATAAAAGCTTAAAAAATTGCTAAATGAACCAAAAAAAAATTTCTAAAGAAATTGCTAAACGAACCAAAAAAAAAACAACAAATCTAAAAAAAATTGCTAAATGAACCATCCATCCATCTATCCATTTTCTACCGCTTGTCCCTTTCCTGGTCGCAGGGGATGCTGGAACCTATCTCAAAAAAATAATAATCGAAAAAAATTTGCTAAATGGATAAAAAATGTAATAAAATTACAAAAATTGCTAAATGAACCAAAAAAAAAAATCTAAAAAAAACTACTAAATGGACCAAAAAATAAAATTGCTAAAAAAATTGCTAAATGAACCCAAAAAAAAAAACTAATCTAGAAAAAACTGATAAATAAACCAAAATTGTTTTGTTTTTTTTATTTGCTAAATGAACCAAAAAAAAAAAATATCTAGAAAAACTGCTAAATGGACCAACATTTTTTTTTGCTTTGCTATATGAACCAAAAAAATTAATCTAAAAAAAAATGTTTAAATTAACGGAAAAAAAAAAAAAATCTAAAAAAAATTGCTAAATGAACCAAAAAAAAAATTTCGAAAGAAATTGCTAAACGAACCAAAAAAAAAATACAAATCTAAAAAAAAATTGCTAAATGAACCATCCATCCATGCATCCATTTTCTACCGCTTGTCCCTTTCCGGGTCGCAGGGGATGCTGGAGCCTATCTCAAAAAAATAATAATCGAAAAAAATTTGCTAAATGGATACAAAATTTAAAAAAAATTACAAAAATTGCTAAATGAACCAAAAAAAAAAAATCTAAAAAAACCCTACTAAATGGACCAAAAAAAATAAAATTGCTAAAAAAAAATTGCTAAATGAACCCAAAACAAAAAACTAATCTAGAAAAACTGATAAATGGACCAACATTTTTTTTTTGATTTGCTATATGAACCAAAAAAATTAATCTAAAAAAAATGTTTGAATTAACGAAAAAAAAAAAAATCAAAAAAATTGCTAAATGAACCAAAAAAAAATTTCTAAAGAAATTGCTAAACGAACCAAAAAAAAAAAAAAAATCTAAAAAAAATTGCTAAATGAACCATCCATCCATCCATCCATTTTCTACCGCTTGTCCCTTTCCGTGTCGCAGGGGATGCTGGAGCCTAGCTCAAAAAAATAATAATCGAAAAAAATTTGCTAAATGGATAAAAAAATTTAAAAAATTACAAAAATTGCTAAATGAACCAAAAAATAAATAAATCTAAAAAAAACCTACTAAATGGACCAAAAAAATAAAACTGCTAAAAAAATTGCTAAATGGACCAAAAAAACAACAAATCTAAAAAAACTGCTAAATGGACCAAAAAAATAATAAAAAAATTAAAAAAATTGCTAAATGAATAAAAAA
Organism: Nerophis lumbriciformis; assembly: GCF_033978685.3. Taxonomy (NCBI): domain Eukaryota; kingdom Metazoa; phylum Chordata; class Actinopteri; order Syngnathiformes; family Syngnathidae; genus Nerophis; species Nerophis lumbriciformis. The sequence goes on from NC_084550.2 coordinate 6,093,675, forward strand.
ATCTAAATCTAATCTAGTATTATTTGCGGTCTTTGGATATTTTTGGGGTTTTTAATTTCATTTACGTTTATTTAATATTTAGAATGCATTTCATAATGTTTGTGAACGATAGGCAACATTCCAAAAAAGGGATCCAACATTGATATCAGAAGTATCAGAAGTGTATCGGGACAACACCAGTTGTTGTGTTGTGTGAACTATGTGTGAGTTTACATTACTGTACAGTATTCATGTCTGATATGAAATACACTACAGTCCTATTGTGTGTACTTTATTCAGTTAAATGAGAGTATATCTGTCTATAGTATTGTTGAGTAATGTTAGTAGATCATTAACAGTTTGTAGGCTCTGACTATGAAAATATTTGATTTATAAATAATAATCCCTACTTATCGCTGTGGAGTGTGGAACCAATTAACCGCGATAGACGAGGGTTGTAAATAGTTTTTAGACGAAACAACAACTTTTTTGGGGGGACGAGTCACGTGTGCACACTTGTTGTACTTTCTTAGACAACAAGAGGTTGTGCAAAAAGTCCACCGGTAAAAGTGATTTTGTACTTTAGCTTTATTTTGAAATGTCACCCACACTTCCTGTGAGTAGTTTATGTTCAGTATCTGTCCACCATCAACATCATCATCATGCAGTTGTATAAACAGTACAAATAGAAATGTTCAATAAGACGTTTTTCCCCCCCAAAAGAGACAAAAAGCAGCAGCAAAGAGTTTGGATGCGATTTTTGTGTGTTTTTTCCAACATTGCAGGAGAAATGATGGAATATTGATTCATTGATTGACTGATTGATCGATCAGGATGTGATTGTCTGCGCTGCACATGGCTGATAAACGCAGCGTGCAGCTAAAGTGAGGTCACACACCTCAATAATTCTATCATCGTCATGATCAGGAAAAGGTTCACAATGAAATAAACGAGCTGCTCTGATTTGTTGGATTAAGGAAAGCAGACCTGACATTTATGTTGCTTCAAAATGACAAATATATATATCCCTCTCTTCTTCAGCACTTTTGTAATCGAAGAGAGAAAAAAACGTTTTAAATTTGACTTTGAAAAAACTATTTTCATTTTCATTCATTGATTGTTATTTAAAAATAAATATAATATTGTAGAAATACTTCAATCTTATTTATTTGTTCAACAATGTCTTTTTATTTTCACATATTTATGTGTATTATGTTTCAAATGATCATTATTGTTGTTATTTAGGAATGTTGTCAGTTGTGTTACTTGTGTGTCGCACTAATTGTGTGTTACCTGTGTGTCCCACTAGATGTGTGTTACCTGTGTGTCGCACTAATAGTGTGTTACCTGTGTCACACTAATTGTTTTTCCTATGTGTCGCACTAATTATGTGTTACCTGTGTGTCGCACTAATTATGTGTTACCTGTGTGTCGCACTAATTGTGTTTACCTGTGTGTCGCACTAATTATGTGTTACCTGTGTGTCGCACTAATTGTGTTTACCTGTGTGTCGCACTAATAGTGTATTACCTGTGTGTCCCAGTAATTGTGTTTACCTGTGTGTCGCACTAATTATGTGTTACCTGTGTGTCACACTAATAGTGTTTTACCTGTGTCACACTAATTGTGTTTCCTATGTGTCACACTAATTATGTGTTACCTGGGTGTCACACTAATTGTGTTTACCTGTGTGTCGCACTAATTATGTGTTACCTGTATGTCGCACTAATTATGTGTTACCTGTATGTCGCACTAATTATGTGTTACCTGTGTGTCGCACTAATTGTGTTTACCTGTGTGTCGCACTAATTATGTGTTACCTGTGTGTCACACTAATTGTATTTACCTGTGTGTCGCACTCATAGTGTGTTTACCTGTATGTCACACTAATAGTGTGTTACCAGTTGTCGCACTAATAGTGTGTTACCTGTGTGTCGCAATAATAGTGTGTTACCTGTGTCACACTAATTGTGTTTCCTATGTGTTGCACTAATTATGTGTTACCTGTGTGTCGCACTAATTGTGTTTACCTGTGTGTCGCACTAATTGTGTGTTACCTGTGTGTCACACTAATTGTATTTACCTGTGTGTCGCACTCATAGTGTGTTTACCTGTATGTCACACTAATAATGTGTTACCAGTTGTCGCACTAATAGTGTGTTACCTGTGTGTCGCGCTAATAGTGTATTACCTGTGTGTCCCACTAGATGTGTGTTACCTGTGTGTCGCACTAATTGTGTTTACCTGTGTATCGCACTAATAGTGTGTTTACCTGTGTGTCGCACTAATAGTGTGTTACCAGTTGTCGCACTAATAGTGTGTTACCTGTGTGTCCCACTAATTGTGTTTACCTGTGTGTCGCACTAATTATGTGTTACCTGTGTGTCGCACTAATAGTGTGTTTAACTGTGTGTCGCACTAACAGTGTGTTACCTGTGTCACACTAATTGTGTTTCCTATGTCTCACACTAATTATGTGTTAACTGTGTGCCGCACTAATTATGTGTTACCTGTATGTCGCACTAATTATGTGTTACCTGTGTGTCGCACTAATTATGTGTTACCTGTGTGTCGCACTAATTGTGTTTACCTGTGTGTCGCACTAATTATGTGTTACCTGTGTGTCACACTAATTGTATTTACCTGTGTGTCGCACTCATAGTGTGTTTACCTGTATGTCACACTAATAGTGTGTTACCAGTTGTCGCACTAATAGTGTATTACCTGTGTGTCGCACTAATTATGTGTTACCTGTGTGTGGCACTAATAGTGTGTTACCTGTGTCACACTAATTGTGTTTCACCTGTGTCACACTAATTGTGTTTCCTATGTGTCACACTAATTGTGTGTTACCTGGGTGTCACACTAATTGTGTTTACCTGTGGGTCGCACTATAAGTGTGTTACCTGTGTGTCGCACTAATTATGTGTTACCTGTGTCACACTAATTGTGTTTCCTATGTGTTGCACTAATTATGTGTTACCTGTGTGTCACACTAATTGTGTTACCTGTGTGTCGCACTAATAGTGTGTTACCTGTGTGTCGCACTAATTATGTGTTACCTGTGTGTGGCACTAATAGTGTGTTACCTGTGTTTGTCGCACTAATTACGTGTTACCTGTGTGTCGCACTAATAGTGTGTTTACCTGTGTGTCACACTAATAGTGTGTTACCTGTGTCACACTAATTGTGTGTTACCTGTGTGTCACACTAATTGTGTGATACCTGTGTGTCACACTAATTGTGTTTCCTATGTCTTGCACTAATTGTGTGTTACCTAAGTGTCGCACTAATCGTGTGTTACCTAGGTGTCGCACTAATTGCGTTTCCTAGGTGTCACACTAATTGTGTTATTTGTGTGTCGCACTAATAGTGTGTTACCTGTGTCGCACTAATTGTGTTTCCTATGTGTCACACTAATTGTGTGTTACCTGTGTGTCATACTAATTGTGTTTACCTGTGGGTCGCACTATAAGTGTGTTACCTGTGTGTCGCACTAATTATGTGTTACCTGTGTCACACTAATTGTGTTTCCTATGTGTTGCACTAATTATGTGTTACCTGTGTGTCACACTAATTGTGTTACCTGTGTGTCGCACTAATAGTGTGTTACCTGTGTGTCGCACTAATTATGTGTTACCTGTGTGTGGCACTAATAGTGTGTTACCTGTGTCACACTAATTGTGTTTCACCTGTGTCACACTAATTGTGTTTCCTATGTGTCACACTAATTATGTGTTACCTGGGTGTCACACTAATTGTGTTTACCTGTGGGTCGCACTATAAGTGTGTTACCTGTGTGTCGCACTAATTATGTGTTACCTGTGTCACACTAATTGTGTTTCCTATGTGTTGCACTAATTATGTGTTACCTGTGTGTCACACTAATTGTGTTACCTGTGTGTCGCACTAATAGTGTGTTACCTGTGTCACACTAATTGTGTCTCCTATGTCGCACTAACTATGTGTTACCTGGGTGTCACACTAATTGTGTGTTACCTGTGTGTCGCACTAACTGTGTATTACTTGTGTGTCGCACTAATTGTGTGTTACCTGTGTGTTACACTAATAGTGTGTTACCTGTGTCGCACTAATTGTGTGTTACCTGTGTGTCACACTAATTTTGTTACCTTTGTGTCGCACTAATTGTGTTTCCTATGTCTCGCACTAATTGTTTGTTACCTAAGTGTCGCACTAATCGTGTGTTACCTAGGTGTCGCACTAATTGCGTTTCCTAGGTGTCACACTAATTGTGTTATTTGTGTGTCGCACTAATAGTGTGTTACCTGTGTCGCACTAATTGTGTTTCCTATGTCTCGCACTAATTGTTTGTTACCTAAGTGTCGCACTAATCGTGTGTTACCTAGGTGTCGCACTAATTGCGTTTCCTAGGTGTCACACTAATTGTGTTATTTGTGTGTCGCACTAATAGTGTGTTACCTGTGTCGCACTAATTGTGTTTCCTATGTGTCTCACTAATTGTGTGTTACCTGTGCGTCTTACGAATTGTGTGTTACCTGTGTGTCTCTTACGAATTGTGTTACCTGTGTGCCGCACTAATTGTGTGTTACCTGTGTGTCGCACTAATCATGTGTGTGTAATAATTGTGTACATCGCTGTGTGTGTGGCTGACGTTTGAGTGTGATTGTTGCTACATTCCTTTGTCACGTATAGTTGTATTTCCTGTCACATCACTTCCTGAAGTTTGCTTCTATTATCTAAATTAATATTCCAATATAAAATATACAAATAATAACAATTAGTTGAAGAAAATCAAAAATGAGATATGTCGTTCTTTTTTGGGGAAACTCCTTTGTGTTTGTGACATCAAGTGTACGGCTCGAAATTAAATCATTCCTGATCGAAACAAACATTTTGTTGTTGTCTTTTTGTTTGTTTTTTTTTAAAACACTACCGTCTTTTAAAAATACTCGCTCTAGTTCTAAAGTCTGTGCATCCTGCAAGAAACGCTAGTTTTTTGTTATGGCTGATAAGAGAACAGTCGCCACGCAAAACCATCACGCTAGCTCGATAGCTAGCCAGCTAACGTGTTCACATTCAAGTGGTACAGCAGTGATGATAGTCGCTTTATGACAACATGAAATACAAAATAAATAGGCCATTAAAGCTTGTTTTCCCCCAGTGCACATGAACACAACACAAGTGCCAGCAGAGACGTGCCACTAACGCATTTCCGTCAGCACTGTTAGCATAAAGTTTGCGTTAATTCTTCTTGACGATCTTTTGTTGATTTTAACTTCTCTGAACGTGACTTGTGCTGATAACATTAGCTAGCTACTATGTACTTTAGCACATGCTAAAGTAAATTTCTAGAATGTTAGAAAGTTGTCATTTCCAAGTTCCTAGTTGGGAGTTTCAACTGGTCAGAAAGTCGGAGAGTACTCACCACCTTTCCATCAGCACTGTTAGCATAAAGTTTGCGTTAATTCTTCTTGACGATCTTTTGTTGATTTTAACTTCTCCGAACGTGACTTGTGGTGATAACATTAGCTAGCTACTATGTACTTTAACACGTGCTAAAGTCAATTTTTAGCACGTTAGAAAGTTGTCATTTCCAAGTTCCTAGTTGGGAGTTTCAACTGGTCAGAAAGTCGGAGAGTACTCACCACCCCCGGGTGGGCTTCCTTTCCATCAGCACTGTTAGCATAAAGTTTGCGTTAATTCTTCTTGACGATCTTTTGTTGATTTTAACTTCTCTGAACGTGACTTGTGGTGATAACATTAGCTAGCTACTATGTACTTTAGCACGTGCTAAAGTAAATTTCTAGAATGTTAGAAAGTTGTAATTTCCAAGTTCCGAGTTGGGAGTTTCAACTGGTCAGAAAGTCGGAGAGTACTCACCACCCCCGGGTGGGCTTCCTTTCCATCAGCACTGTTAGCATAAAGTTTGCGTTAATTCTTCTTGACAATCTTTTGTTGATTTTAACTTCTCCGAACGTGACTTGTGGTGATAACATTAGCTAGCTACTATGTACTTTAGCACGTGCTAAAGTCAATTTTTAGCACGTTAGAAAGTTGTCATTTCCAAGTTCCGAGTTGGGAGTTTCAACTGGTCAGAAAGTCGGAGAGTACTCACCACCCCCGGGTGGGCTTCCTTTCCATCAGCACTGTTAGCATAAAGTTTGCGTTAATTCTTCTTGACGATCTTTTGTTGATTTTAACTTCTCCGAACGTGACTTGTGGTGATAACATTAGCTAGCTACTATGTACTTTAGCACGTGCTAAAGTAAATTTCTAGAATGTTAGAAAGTTGTAATTTCCAAGTTCCGAGTTGGGAGTTTCAACTGGTCAGAAAGTCGGAGAGTACTCACCACCCCCGGGTGGGCTTCCTTTCCATCAGCACTGTTAGCATAAAGTTTGCGTTAATTCTTCTTGACAATCTTTTGTTGATTTTAACTTCTCCGAACGTGACTTGTGGTGATAACATTAGCTAGCTACTACGTACTTTAGCACGTGCTAAAGTAAAATTTTAGCACGTTAGAAAGTTGTCATTTCCAAGTTCCTAGTTGGGAGTTTCAACTGGTCAGAAAGTCGGAGAGTACTCACCACCCCCGGGTGGGCTTCCTTTCCATCAGCACTGTTAGCATAAAGTTTGCGTTAATTCTTCTTGACGATCTTTTGTTGATTTTAACTTCTCCGAACGTGACTTGTGGTGATAACATTAGCTAGCTACTATGTACTTTAGCACATACTAAAGTAAATTTCTAGCACGTTAGAAAGTTGTCATTTCCAAGTTCCGAGTTGGGAGTTTCAACTGGTCAGAAAGTCGGAGAGTACTCACCACCCCCGGGTGGGCTTCCTTTACATCAGCACTGTTAGCATAAAGTTTGCGTTAATTCTTCTTGACGATCTTTTGTTGATTTTAACTTCTCTGAACGTGACTTGTGCTGATAACATTAGCTAGCTACTATGTACTTTAGCACGTGCTAAAGTAAATTTCTAGAATGTTAGAAAGTTGTCATTTCCAAGTTCCTAGTTGGGAGTTTCAACTGGTCAGAAAGTCGGAGAGTACTCACCACCTTTCCATCAGCACTGTTAGCATAAAGTTTGCGTTAATTCTTCTTGACGATCTTTTGTTGATTTTAACTTCTCCGAACGTGACTTGTGGTGATAACATTAGCTAGCTACTATGTACTTTAGCACGTGCTAAAGTGAAATTTTTAGCACGTTAGAAAGTTGTCATTTCTAAGTTCCTAGTTGGGAGTTTCAACTGGTCAGAAAGTCGGAGAGTACTCACCACCCCCGGGTGGGCTTCCTTTCCATCAGCACTGTTAGCATAAAGTTTGCGTTAATTCTTCTTGACGATCTTTTGTTGATTTTAACTTCTCCGAACGTGACTTGTGGTGATAACATTAGCTAGCTACTATGTACTTTAGCACGTGCTAAAGTGAAATTTTTAGCACGTTAGAAAGTTGTCATTTCCAAGTTCCGAGTTGGGAGTTTCAACTGGTCAGAAAGTCGGAGAGTACTCACCACCCCCGGGTGGGCTTCCTTTCCATCAGCACTGTTAGCATAAAGTTTGCGTTAATTCTTCTTGACGATCTTTTGTTGATTTTAACTTCTCCGAACGTGACTTGTGGTGATAACATTAGCTAGCTACTATGTACTTTAGCACGTGCTAAAGTAAATTTCTAGCACGTTAGAAAGTTGTCATTTCCAAGTTCCTAGTTGGGAGTTTCAACTGGTCAGAAAGTCGGAGAGTACTCACCACCCCCGGGTGGGCTTCCTTTCCATCAGCACTGTTAGCATAAAGTTTGCGTTAATTCTTCTTGACGATCTTTTGTTGATTTTAACTTCTCCGAACGTGACTTGTGGTGATAACATTAGCTAGCTACTATGTACTTTAGCACGTGCTAAAGTAAATTTCTAGAATGTTAGAAAGTTGTAATTTCCAAGTTCCGAGTTGGGAGTTTCAACTGGTCAGAAAGTCGGAGAGTACTCACCACCCCCGGGTGGGCTTCCTTTCCATCAGCACTGTTAGCATAAAGTTTGCGTTAATTCTTCTTGACAATCTTTTGTTGATTTTAACTTCTCCGAACGTGACTTGTGGTGATAACATTAGCTAGCTACTATGTACTTTAGCACGTGCTAAAGTAAAATTTTAGCACGTTAGAAAGTTGTCATTTCCAAGTTCCTAGTTGGGAGTTTCAACTGGTCAGAAAGTCGGAGAGTACTCACCACCCCCGGGTGGGCTTCCTTTCCATCAGCACTGTTAGCATAAAGTTTGCGTTAATTCTTCTTGACGATCTTTTGTTGATTTTAACTTCTCCGAACGTGACTTGTGGTGATAACATTAGCTAGCTACTACGTACTTTAGCACGTGCTAAAGTCAATTTCTAGCACGTTAGAAAGTTGTCATTTCCAAGTTCCTAGTTGGGAGTTTCAACTGGTCAGAAAGTCGGAGAGTACTCACCACCTTTCCATCAGCACTGTTAGCATAAAGTTTGCGTTAATTCTTCTTGACGATCTTTTGTTGATTTTAACTTCTCTGAACGTGACTTGTGCTGATAACATTAGCTAGCTACTATGTACTTTAGCACGTGCTAAAGTAAATTTCTAGAATGTTAGAAAGTTGTCATTTCCAAGTTCCTAGTTGGGAGTTTCAACTGGTCAGAAAGTCGGAGAGTACTCACCACCTTTCCATCAGCACTGTTAGCATAAAGTTTGCGTTAATTCTTCTTGACGATCTTTTGTTGATTTTAACTTCTCCGAACGTGACTTGTGGTGATAACATTAGCTAGCTACTATGTACTTTAGCACGTGCTAAAGTGACATTTTTAGCACGTTAGAAAGTTGTCATTTCCAAGTTCCTAGTTGGGAGTTTCAACTGGTCAGAAAGTCGGAGAGTACTCACCACCCCCCGGGTGGGCTTCCAAAGATGGCTGCTCTGATCGGAAACTTTAATCGAAGCTCCTTTCACGTGATTTGCAATGCTAACATTTGGCTAGCCTGCTAGCTAAAGGTGTTTCAGTCCGTGCGGTAGGTCGGAAAGGTTCGGAAAGGCTTGAAAAGTAAGGTAATACGTATCAGTATTTCAATGTCAAATTTGTAGCCTTCATGACCAAAAACGTTAAGTAGCTCTTTCTCAAAAAGTGAAAAAGACAAAACAGTCGTTGAACATTTTTTGTATTGTAGCCGAGAAAAATGATTGCGTTCCTAGCTTAGCTTCTCACATTTCTAAGGACTCGCGACGCTAGCAAGAGAGAGAGAAGCAAAGGCTAGCCTTGTCTTGTCTTGTTAGCTTGTTTTACACAGTCAGTCAATCCGGTTTTAACTGTAGGCTACAAATCATGGCCTGAGAAACTAAGGCTAATCGGAAAAAAAGGGTCAATTTCTGATGTATTTTTCACAAATACTTTTTGTGTTGTTATCCTTAGTGTCTTGATTTTGCATGACCCTGCAAGGCTAACGTTTATGGGTCACAGAAACTAAGGCTAACCAGAAAACGAGGCTAATCCGTGGGTTTGAAAGTTAATTTTTGTCCAGTTAGCTCGAGTTTATTCTTATATTAGTCAACGTGCTTCTGACCAGAGGTGGGACCAAGTCATTGTTTTGCAAGTCACAAGTAAGTCTCAAGTCTTTGCCCTCAAGTCCGAGTCAAGTCCCGAGTCAAGACAGGCAAGCCCCGAGTCAAGTCCAAAGTCAAGACTGGAAAGTCTCAAGTCAAGTCCTAAGTCCTGCATTTTGAGTTTCGAGTCCTTTCAAGTCCTTTTAACCACAGACTAATATATTAACACAGATTGTGTATGCTTTTCAAACGCTGTATTTATTTATTAAAACAAGTGCATTTTAAATTGCAGGAAAGAAAATTGTGCTGACATTGCACTTTATAATAGCACTATTAACCAGTCATTTTAAACATTAACTCATTCCTTTACAGAACAAACACATTGAAAAATAAAGTGCAAATGTACTTATTTGTACAAAAGTGTTAACATTGAAAAAACATGACATATACGTGAACATAACAAAAAAGTTGTACTTTTTATATGTCAGGGCCCTATGCTGCATTGCATTTGCAAAAGACCAAATTAGTCAAGAGTCTGTCAGTCATTTGTGCACGATGGGGGCGTAGTATGATGCCACCATGGCTGAAAACTCGCTCCACTGGAGCACTGGAGGCAGGCACTGCCAAGACTCTCATGGCCACTCGGAACAGTGAAGGAAGAGTCTTCATGTTCAATGCCCAGAACAAAAGGGGGGAGAGAGTTGTTTTGGGTTGGTGCACTACTTGTAAGTGTATCTTGTGTTTTTTATGTTGATTTAATTAAAAAAATTAAAAAAAAATAAAAAAATTCTTGTGCGGCCCGATACCAATCGATCCACGGACCAGTACCGGGCCGCGGCCCGGTGGTTGGGGACCACTGAGGTAAACAACCAACAGTATGTCAGAAAGCTAGCTAAAACGGTACACATATTCATAATATAGTATACATTTTAACTGACCTTTATTTTACTATTTTTGTCTTTTTTTAGGTGGCTAAAATACGCGGTGCTGCTGACCGCCGTCTAACGTTATGTGTGATATATTGACTAACGTAACCCTGCTTAAAAAAAAATCACTGAACAAAAAGTATGAATAAGGTAGTGAACTGCAACAGATTCCCGTGTTTGCAATAACGTTATAACGTTAGCAGTGAGTTTACAGCCTCACTGATTTAACTACACAGCAAATAAAAGTCACGTTACTTAGCCAATAAACGTTATCTTACATTCAAAACTTACCGTTCTTTTTGCAACTTCAAATGCCGGACGAAGTTGGAAGTTGTTGCCTCTCCATCAGTCATTTTCGAACCGCATGTGTTGCATACAGCAAACCGTTTTGTGTTGACCACCTCGTAATTTTTATACCCAAACAAAATTATTTTAGGTATCATTTTTTGTTCACTGGCGTGTGGTTTGGACATGTCTTCTTCGTTGGTTGTCCTGCAATTTGATTGGATGAATGCTGTGTGATGAAAACAAAGTAGATCTAATTTGATTGGCTGTTGTACTGAGAGCACACCAGCTGACACACGCAACGCTGATAGACAAGTACACAATGAAAAATACGGAGCGCTCCCGAATAACTTTTTCATCTTTGGGTTTTGGGGAAAGTAGCAAGTCATGTCAAGTCATGTCAATTCAAAAGGCTCAAGTCCAAGTGAAGTCACAAGTCATTGATGTTAAAGTCTAAGTCGAGTTGCAAGTCTTTTTACATTTTGTCAAGTCGAGTCTAAAGTCATCAAATTCATGACTCGAGTCTGACTCGAGTCCAAGTCATGTGACTCGAGTCCACACCTCTGCTTCTGACTATCTGATTCGTAGCAAATTTGGTAATGTTACTGCTGCAAATCGTAGCCAGAAAAAAAGCTAAAGCTAACGCTAATAAGAAAAGGGTCAAATTCTATTCTTACTTTACCGTACCTTTTTGTGTAGTTAGCTTTAGCTTCTTGACTTTGCAAACATTCATGGGTCAACAGTCGGAGAAGCTAACGCCAGCCAGAAAATGAGGCTGTTTGTAAGCTACTTTTTATTGTCCAGTTAGCTCGATCTGATTCGTAGCAAATTTGGTAATGTTACTGCTGCAAATCGTAGCCAGAAAAAAAGCTAAAGCTAACGCTAATAAGAAAAGGGTCGAATTCTATTCTTACTTTACCGTTTCTTTTTGTGTAGTTAGCTTTAGCTTCTTGACTTTGCTAACATTCATGGGTCAACAGTCGGAGAAGCTAACGCCAGCCAGAAAATGAGGCTGTATGTAAGCTACTTTTTATTGTCCAGTTAGCTCGATCTGATTCGTAGCAAATTTGGTAATGTTACTGCTGCAAATCGTAGCCAGAAAAAAAGCTAAAGCTAACACTAATAAGAAAAGGGTCAAATTCTATTCTTACTTTACCGTACCTTTTTGTGTAGTTAGCTTTAGCTTCTTGACTTTGCAAACATTCATGGGTCAACAGTCGCGCAGAAGCTAACGCCAGCCAGAAAATGAGGCTGTATGTAAGCTACTTTTTATTGTCCAGTTAGCTTTAGCTTATACTAACACGATAGTCCATTAGCTTCTGAAGCCGTAGCACAATATGCTAATAATGCCGCACGTCATTTGGAGAAGCTCCGGCTAATCAGAAAAAGTACCCATTTTTTATACAATTGATTGATTGATTGATTGAGACGTTTATTAGTAGATTGCACAGTACAGTACATATTCCGTACAATTGACCACTAAATGGTCTCTGGTCAACAAAAGCACCATAAAGATTCTAGCGGGAACTCTCATTCAACCCTTTTTCGATTACGCATGCACCTCCTGGTACCCTAGCACCTCCAAAACCCTCAAATCTAGACTCCAAACATCCCAGAACAAGCTAGTCAGATTACTTCTAGACCTCCACCCCAGATCACACCTCACTCCTACCCACTTCTCCAAAGTGGGCTGGCTCAGGGTGGAGGACAGAGTAAAACAACTTGCACTGAGCCTGGTCTATAAAATCCGCTACACCTCCCTTTGTTACTTTCAAAGGCAAAATTAAAGTATTGCTAGAAACATAATTTTATATGGGACTTTGTCGTATTCTATGTATAGTACATGTTCCAAAAAGAAAAAAAAGCATAAAACACAGTATATTTAAATATACTACATGTAAAAAAGGGAATAAATATCCAAAATAATCTAGTTTGGTTACGCCATCATGAGCGCAACACAAGGTTGTAAAAGTTTCAACTACAATTCTAAATAAGATGTCAAAAGCAAACTGAAATCAAATACACACAGCTTAAAGATTGATCAATACCTATTTATAATGATTTATCAAAATATAAAAGAAATATACCTGAACAGAACGCTCATGATGGTTACACCAAAAAACTCTATGAATCGCGTTTTTCCAAGTTTTTGGGGCATTTTTATGCTATTTCCAAGCATCTCCTTTTTATTACGTTGATTTTAAATGGTCAAACTAATGCATATTATATATACATGCCCTAGTAAACAAAAAAAAAGAGTCATATCTATTTTGATTGTTACATTTTGAAGTACATTTGTGCAGGTGGGTGCGATTGTACCCATTACCAGAGCTGTACACATAACGTAAATGACCGCCATAACCACAACACCAGGGGGAGCTCCACTAACCACGTTAAACCCAGATTCCGATCCCTTTTTCGAATACGCATGCACCAAAACCCTCAAATCTAGACTCCAAACATCCCAGAACAAGCTAGTCAGATTACTTCTAGACCTCCACCCCAGATCACACCTCACTCCTACCCACTTCTCCAAAGTGGGCTGGCTCGGGGTGGAGGACAGAGTAAAACAACTTGCACTGAGCCTGGTCTATAAAATCCGCTACACCTCCCTGATACCGAAGTACATGTCAAACTACTTCCTTAACGTAAATGACCGCCATAACCACAACACCAGGGGGAGCTCCACTAACCACGTTAAACCCAGATTCCCATCTAACAAAGGTCTTAACTCATTCTCCTTCTATGCCACATCAATATGGAATGCACTCCCAACAGGTGTAAAAGAAAGGGCATCTCTATCCTCCTTCAAAACCGCACTAAAAGAACACCTCCAGGCAACTACAACCCTAGACTAACACCCTCCCTTCCACATCCCACCTCCCCGGATTGTAAATAATGTAAATAATTCAATGTATATACTCTGATGATGAACTTGTGTGATGACTGTATTATGATGATAGTATATATTTGTACCATGAATTGATTAACGTGGACTTAAACAAGTTGAAAAACGTATTGAGGTTTTACCATTTAGTGGTCAATTGGACGGAATATGTACTGTACTGTGCAATCTACTAATACAAGTAGGGATGTCCGATAATTGCTTTTTGCCGATATCCGATAGTCCGATATTGTCCAACTCTTAATTACCGATTCCGATATCAACCGATATATACAGTCGTGGAATTAACACATTATTATGCCTAATTTGGACAACCAGGTATGGTGAAGATAAAGTCCTTTTTAAAAAAATTAATAAAATAAAATAAGATAAATAAACTAAAAACATTTCCATGAATAAAAGAGAAGGTAAAACAATATAAAAACAGTTACATAGAAACTAGTAATTAATGAAAATGAGTAAAATGAACTGTTAAAGGGGAACATTATCACCAGACCTATGTAAGCGTCAATATATACCTTGATGTTGCAGAAAAAAGACCATATATTTTTTTAACCGATTTCCGAACTCTAAATGGGTGAATTTTGGCGAATTAAACGCATTTCTAATATTCGCTCTCGGAGCGATGACGTCACATCGGGAAGCAATCCGCCATTTTCTCAAACACCGAGTCAAATCAGCTCTGTTATTTTCCGTTTTTTTCGACTGTTTTCCGTACCTTGGAGACATCATGCCTCGTCGGTGTGTTGTCGGAGGGTGTAACAACACCAACAGGGACGGATTCAAGTTGCACCAGTGGCCCAAAGATGCCAAAGTGGCAAGAAATTGGACGTTTGTTCCGCACACTTTACAGACAAAAGCTATGCTACGACAGAGATGGCAAGAAAGTGTGGATATCCTGCGACACTCAAAGCAGATGCATTTCCAACGATAAAGTCAAAGAAATCTGCCGCCAGACCCCCATTGAATCTGCCGGAGTGTGTGAGCAATTCAGGGACAAAGGACCCTCGGTAGCACGGCAAGCAATGGCGGCAGTTTGTTCCCGCAGACGAGCGAACTATCGACCCTAGCTTCCCTGGCCTGCTGACATCAACTCCAAAACTGGACAGATCAGCTTTCAGGAAAAGAGCGCGGATGAGGGTATGTCTACAGAATATATTAATTGATGAAAATTGGGCTGTCTGCACTCTCAAAGTGCATGTTGTTGCCAAATGTATTTCATATGCTGTAAACCTAGTTCATAGTTGTTAGTTTCCTTTAATGCCAAACAAACACATACCAATCGTTGGTTAGAAGGCGATCACCGAATTCGTCCTCGCTTTCTCCCGTGTCGCTGGCTGTCGTGTCGTTTTCGTCGGTTTCGCTTGCATACGGTTCAAACCGATATGGCTCAATAGCTTCAGTTTCTTCTTCAATTTCGTTTTCGCTACCTGCCTCCACACTACAACCATCCGTTTCAATACATGCGTAATCTGTTGAATCGCTTAAGCCGCTGAAATCCGAGTCTGAATCCGAGCTAATGTCGCTATAGCTTGCTGTTCTATGCGCCATGTTTGTTTGTGTTGGCTTCACTATGTGACGTCACAGGAAAATGGACGGGTGGTTAAAATCAGGCACTTTGAAGCTTTTTTTAGGGATATTGCGTGATGGGTAAAATTTTGAAAAAAACTTCGAAATATATAATAAGCCACTGGGAACTGATTTTTAATGGTTTTAACCCTTCTGAAATTGTGATAATGTTCCCCTTTAAAGGTTAGTACTATTAGTGGACCAGCAGCACGCACAATCCCTTGCAGACTGTATTGATATATATTGATATATAATGTAGGAACCAGAATATTAATAACAGAAAGAAACAACCCTTTTGTGTGAATGAGTGTGAATGAGTGTAAATGGGGGAGGGAGGTTTTTTGGGTTGGTGCACTAATTGTAAGTGTATCTTGTGTTTTTTATGTTGATTTAATTAAAAAGAAAACAAAAAAAACCAACAAAAAAAAATACGATACCAATAATAAAAAAAACGATACCAATAATCTCCGATATTACATTTTAAAGCATTTATCGGCCGATAATATCTCTGAATAAAAGTCTCAATCAATCCATCAATTAGTCATTTTTGTGGGTGCTAGCTAACGTTAGCATTGTTAGCAAGTCAGAAGAAAAGAAGCCCGATCCTCCCGTGAATTGGTCGCCTTTTTGACAAAATAAAAGAGTCCCTTTCCCGCCCAGTAAGTAATATATAATTATCCGCGATGCTAATAAGTGATGATAGGAAGAATTTTAGCGGCACATCCCTAAAAAAAAAAAAACACAAAGAAACAACAGAAACAATTTTTCCAGGATTGAAAGACATAAGAAAGGAAGGACTGGACAATGTTCTGAAAAGAAACGTGGAACTGTACAACAGTTAACCCATCCAATAAAAATAAAAAATAAAATAAAATAAAAAATAAAAAGACATGGACGGGATTTTTTTTGTTGTTGTTCTTTTTTCAAATGCAAAATTCTCACTAGGGGGGGAAAAAGAAGAATTGGGAATGTGGACACACACCAACATGCCAACATTCCATGACGGGACACACTGGAGGTGTCGCTTTTTCTTTTTTTTTTTTTTTTTTAAACGTACAATTAACGTCTTATTTTGGGTGAAGGGGGGGGGCGTGTCCCTCAACTCATTTGACATACTCAGCTGACTTCCAGAAGTGTCCCGGGTGGGAAAGGCGGCGGTTGCGTTTTGGCAACTTCTCCAGCAAGTCCACCAGCTTGGAGAAGGTGGGCCGCTCCTCCTGCTGGAAGGCCCAGCACAGCAGCAGGATGTCCTGGAACGCAAAACCAGCGAGGAAAGTCTTAACTTGATTATTTCTCATTCTCCGCCTCTAATTGGCGCAGCGCCATGCAGTTTTATGAGTTATTATTGAATATGAATAAGTCATGTTGTTTGCTTCACGCCAATAGAAAAGTCATTAAGGAGTAAAAGAGGATTTATGGCCTAATAAAAAATGTATTAGCTTAAAGGCAATCACATGCAGAGTGATTGGAGCACATACTTGTTGGTCACAAAAAAATATTCATGAAGTTTGAAAATGTGAGCAATTCTGCTGGGTCAAATGTTAATATTTGCTTACATGTCCCTTGGCAAGTTTCACTGCAATACGCCGTTTTTGGTAGCTTCTAGCAAGCTTTTGGTTGAATTTTTGACCACTCCTCTTGACAAAATTGGTGCAATTAGGCTAAATTTGTTGGTTTTCTGACATGGACTTGTTTCCGACATCACATGGACAAAGATAAGACCTTCTGGAGGAAAGTTGTGTGGTCAGATGAAACAAAAAAATGGAGCTCTTTGGCCACAATACCCAGCAATATGTTTGGAGGAGAAAAGGTGGAGGCCTTTAATCCCAGGAACACCATCCCTACCGTCAAGCATGGTGGTGGTAGTATTATGCTCTGGGCCTGTTTTGGAAGTGCTGCTTTACAGAGAGTAAATGAGACAATGAAAAAAGGAGGATTACCTCCAAATTCTTCAGGACAAGCTAAAATCATCAGCCCGGAGGTTTGGTCTTGGGCGCATTTTATTGTGATAGAGTGATTGGAGCACATACTTGTTGGTCACAAAAAACATTCATGAAGTTTGCTTCTTTTATGAATTTTACAATAATATTAATTGTATTAATTATTCATGTTTTAT
Source organism: Nerophis lumbriciformis (assembly GCF_033978685.3). Lineage (NCBI taxonomy): Eukaryota > Metazoa > Chordata > Actinopteri > Syngnathiformes > Syngnathidae > Nerophis > Nerophis lumbriciformis. The sequence continues at coordinate 6,110,984 of NC_084550.2, forward strand.
TATTATCATCATCATTATTATATATGTATTATCATTATAATAGTATACAATAGCAATAATAATTATTATATAATCATTATTGTTAATAATATTCGTTTTTCATTATATTATTATTATAAATGTTTTATTATTATTATTATAACAACTTCAATAATAACATAAATATGAATATTCATATTTAATTATTATTAACATTATTGTATTATAATTATTGTTATTCATACTGTTTTTATTTAATTATTACAACAATAATATTAATGATAATTATTATTAATGTTGCCCTGCGATGAGATGGCGACTTGTCCAGGGCATACTCCGCCTTCCGCATGAATGCAGCTGAGATAGACTCCAGCACCCCCCGCCACCCCAAAAGAGACAAGCGGTAGAAAATGGATGGATTAATGTTGTAACAATATTATCATTAATATATATGTATTATCATTGTTTTTAATAATATTTTGTTGTATCATTATATTACTATTATTGTTGTTATCATTATAATAATATAATAGTAATAAAATAATTATTGATGTTATCATTATTGTTATTACTATGTTTTATTTGTAATATATTATTATTTGTATTTTTATTATAATATCGACAATAAAAGTTTTACTTTTATTATTATTATTTCATTATTATTCACATTAAATTATATGTATTATTATTCATAAGTTTTACTGTCATTATTAAATTACTGTCTTATATTTTGTATTTATTATATTGTTATTATTACACAACAACAACAATAACAACTTTATTACATGTGGAAATTGGTTTAAAGCTGAATTTATATGAAATATAAAGTGCACACTATCCACAAATTAATTAAGGAATATAATAATAATTATAAAAGCTAGAAGTCCTACAAATATCATTAATATATTTGTTTGTACCTCAGAAAAATAAATACATAAAAATGCTTGTGTTGGTAAATGAGCAATACTACTACTACTACTACTAATAATAATAATAAATAATTGTTTTTAATAATTGTATTTTGTATTTGTTATTTCACAATACATATGTTATAATAAATCATAACATATAAATGACATAAAATATAAAAATTAAATGAATATACATGTATGAAAAAATTGACTCATATTTTTGAGTGTGTTGTTTAGTTTAAAATGTATTTTATATCACAATAAGTACACAATAATAAATAATTGTTAGCAAATGTATAACAAATTATACGAATAAATAAATAATGACAAATTTAATTATTTAAAAATACAAATGTGTAAACTTCAGTTTATTTTTATACTCATGTATCTTTATGAATTTAAAAAAATTTATGAGTAAAAAAATACATAATTGTTAAAACCAATAAATACTTATCTAAATGACTATTATTACTATTATCACATTTGTTCCATAATAATTGTAGGTTATTTATTGTAAAATATTAAGAAATTAGTTTATCTAACATAATATCCTAAAATACTGCCATTATTCTATTATTATTATTATTATTATAATCACTGCTATGTTGGAATTCGTATTAATATTGATACTGTTGTTGATATCATTCATTATAGTTTGACTACTTTTGGATTGTTTTGTGTCATGTGTGTGTGTCCTCTCAATTGCTCTGTGGATTGCTATTCTGAATGTTGCTGGGCCGGGTTTGGTTTTGGAATTGGAATTGTGTTATTATGGTATTATTATGTATTATTTTGTTTGACTGATCAATTTAAAAAAAACTAAAAAAGAAATATATATAAAAAAATATACATATATATATTTTTTTCTATATCTATATATATATATATATATATATATATATATATATATATATATATATATATATATATATATATATATATATATATATATGTATGTGTGGGAAAAAAAATCACAAGACTATTTCATCTCTACAGGCCTGTTTCATGAGGGGGGGTACCCTCAATCATCAGGAGATTTTAATGGGAGCATTCGCATACCATGGTTTATATAGGGCACAGAGTGGGTGGGTACAGGCTGGCCTAGGGGCGTGGTGATTGGCTCATGTGTTACCTAGGAGGTGTTTCCGTCTATGGCGGCATGCTGTGACAATTTCGCTGCGCTTGTTGAGGGATGACAGGTCTGGACGGTAAATAATAAACAGTTTCTCTTTCAAGCATAGGTTGCATCTTTTATTACCACTATTGTAAGGTGTGCTGGATGCAACAACATGGCAAATTCTTGCATCCAGCACACCTTACAATAGTGGTAATAAAAGATGCAACCTATGCTTGAAAGAGAAACTGTTTATTATTTACCGTCCAGACCTGTCATCCCTCAACAAGCGCAGCGAAATTGTCACAGCATGCCGCCATAGACGGAAACACCTCCTAGGTAACACATGAGCCAATCACCACGCCCCTAGGCCAGCCTGTACCCACCCACTCTGTGCCCTATATAAACCATGGTATGCGAATGATCCCATTAAAATCTCCTGATGATTGAGGGTACCCCCCCTCATGAAACAGGCCTGTAGAGATGAAATAGTCTTGTGATTTTTTTTCCCACACATACATATATTGCGCTCTACTACGGTATCGAGCACTATTTTTTGGATAACCTTATTAAGACATATATATATATATATATATATATATATATATATATATATATATATATATATATATATATATATATATATATATATATATATATATATAAATATACATACATATATAAATATATGTATATATATATATATATATATATATATATATATATATATATATATATATATATATATATATATATATATATATATATATATATATATATATATACTTTATTTTTATTTTATATATTATTCTATATATATCCATCCAACCATTTTCTACCGCTTATTCCCTTCGGGGTCGCGGGGGGAGCTGGAGCCTATCTCAGCTACAATCGGGCAGAAGGCGGTGTACACCCTGGACAAGTCGCCTGCTCATCACAGGGCCAACACAGATAGACAGACAACATTCACACTCACATTCACACACTAGGGCCAATCTAGTGTTGCCAATCAACCTATCCCCAGGTGCATGTCTTTGGAGGTGGGAGGAAGCCGGAGTACCCGGAGGGAACCCACGCAGTCACGGGGAGAACATGCAAACTCCACACAGAAAGATCTCGAGGCCGGGATTGAACTCACGACTACTCAGGACCTTCGTATTGTGAGGCAGACGCACTAACCCTTCTCCCACTGTGCTGCCCTATATATATATATATATATATATATATATATATATATATATATATATATATATATATATATATATATATATATATATATATATATATATATATATATATATATATATATATATATATATATGTATGTGTGGGAAAAAAAATCACAAGACTACTTCATCTCTACAGGCCTGTTTCATGAGGGGTTCCCTCAATCATCAGGAGATTTTAATGGGAGCATTCACATACCATGGTTTATATAGGGCACAGAGTGGGTGGGTACAGGCTGGTGTAGGGGCGTGGTGATTGGCTCATGTGTTACCTAGGAGGTGTTTCCGGTAACACATGAGCCAATCACCACGCCCCTACACCAGCCTGTACCCACCCACTCTGTGCCCTATATAAACCATGGTATGTGAATGCTCCCATTAAAATCTCCTGATGATTGAGGGAACCCCTCATGAAACAGGCCTGTAGAGATGAAGTAGTCTTGTGATTTTTTTTCCCACACATACATATATTGCGCTCTACTACGGTATCGAGCACTATTTTTTGGATAACCTTATTAAGACATATATATATATATATATATATATATATATATATATATATATATATATATATATATTATTAGTAGTAATAGTAGTCGTAAAATAATTATTATAATTATTATTATTTAAAAAAAAAAAAAAAAGTTAGTTCTGATGCATTATTATTTCGCCTAAGTCCAAAACAAAAATTGTTTTCATCTTAGTATCGCTAAATATTACAACAATAATAATAATAATAATGATAATAACAATAATGACTGTGTGACAATGAAGAATGTTCAAATGTGAATACAACGTTTTTTTGAAGGCCACAGTTTGACCCTGGAACAGATCATTGAAAGGTTACAGGGCTGGGAACGGTGCTTGACCGTGGAAAAGCCAGGTTCTATTTCCACGGTGCCAAGTCGGTTCCATGTGTGCTGCTTGGGGACAAAAGAATAGGAACCCCCTTACCAGGATCTCCTTGCCCATGCCGCTGTGTGCCAGGTTGGGCTTCATGCCGCTGCCAATCTGCCACACCATCACCTCAGCGGGCTGACTCTTGTAAGGCCACTCACGTGCGTGTAACTCGTACCAGATGGTCCTGCCGGGCACACACACACCTTCAAGTTGGCAAACTGGAGCAGGTTCTCCAGGTTCTCCTTGATGACATTAGCCTCAATTTCTTTTTTTCTCTTCAGAAACAACACATTTTGAATTACTGCTCACCATATTAGCATTTATAACGAACCCCTCCCCCCCTGAAAGTCACATTAGAGAGTGCTAAAAATAGAAGGAAGTGATAGCTGATGAATATGCAAAAGTGCTCCAGGGGTGACCTCCAGGTGGCACGGGGGCTCACGGAGCAGCTGGACCTTGTGTGCCAATGCCAACACCCAACACCACGTGTGCCTTCGCTGTCAAGGAGCGCAGGCTCCGCCCCCACCAACCACTCAGTAATGGCAGTCCAGGATCAACTTTGAATAACATTTGGTGTGCTTGAGAAGCTGAGTGGGACTCTGGGTGTGAGGCCGCACTTTCTGAAGATCAATCTTTTTCCTATTGAACTGAAAATGTAGAGTGACTTTTTATTGAAGAACTGTTGTACTTGCCAACCCTCCCGAATTTTCCGGGAGACTCCCGAAATTTAGCGCCTCTCCCGAAAACCTCCCGGGACAATTATTCTCCTGAAAATCTCCCGATTTTCAGCCGGAGCTGGAGGCCACGCCCCCTCCAGCTCCATGCGGACCTGAGTGAGGACAGCCTTTTTTTTTCATGACGGGAGGACAACAGGGTGACAAGAACTAAATCATCCAGACTAGAGTTTAATTGTATTACTATCTTTATCTTACCTAAAAATAAATACATTTTTTAATTTAAAAAAATAAATAAATAAATACATTTTTACTATATTTTGCTAAAAACATCAACATTAATTGTATTTTTATTTGTATTTTTTCTGACTCCTTATTACATCCAGCCATAGATTTATACATTAAAATAAACATATTGGAAATAATTAATTTTAAATGATCATAATAATTCATTTAAAATGACCATATTTAATTATTAAAATAATTGCTTGTTTATCAACAATTTAGCATTTTATTCATTACATTTTGAAGCTCTCAGAAGCCAAGTTATGTTATATTCCTTAAGATTTATTTATGCAAGTTTGAAGTATCAATCATCTAAAAACAGTTTTGTTTGCATATTTTCAGGATATATATATATATATATATATATATATATATATATATATATATATATATATATATATATATATATATATATATATATAATTTATATATATATATATATATATATATATATATATATAAATATATATATATATATATATATATATATAAAATATATATATATATATATATATATATATATATATATATAAATATATTATATATTAAATATATATATATATATATATAAATATATATATATATATATATATATATAATTTATATATATATATATATATTTATGTATATGTATATGTATATATATATATATATATATATATATATATATGTTGAGCTCGTAGGACTAGATAGTACAATCCCTCAGATTAATCAGCAGTTAGTGTTGAGTGGGGGGTGGGGAGTTAGGGGCAAAAGCTTCACTGGGGTCTTCAGGTGGGCACCCTCCTTCATTGGTGTTTCGTTGATAGGCCCACGACACCTCCGGAGGGCTCAACGGCGACATCTGGCGTCCCAGGTGTGCCCCCCTCTGCCTTTACCCCTAGATGTCATTTAGCAGCCCAGTTTGGGTCCTTTCTCTTGAACCATATCCATCTGCTACCTCGTTCAGCCGCATCCGACAGCGATTTGACAGCCCGCCGGAAGGCCTGACCTCTTAATCCCATTCCTTTGAGGAGCTTGGTTGTGGACGTAGCAACAAAGCCTCTGCACCCGACTTCAACTGGAAGCACTCGGGCACGCCAGCCGCGCTGCTCTGCCTCGGCTGCTATGTCCGCATACCTCAGTTGTTTGCGCTCATATGCCTCACCAACTGCTGCTTCCCATGGTACAGTTAGTTCAACAATGAGCACAATCTTCTGGGAGGTTGACCACAAGACCAGGTCCGGCCTGAAGCTGGTTGTAATGATTTCAGGCGGAAAGATGAGTTTGTGGTCCAAGTCAACCTGCATTTTCCAGTCCCGGGCAGAGTCCAGAAGGGTTGCCTCCACTCTTGCAGATGGTTTTGGTGGGAGTTGTCCTGCTCTTACAAACTGAGTGGTGATTGGGTGACTAGGGATTGGGGGAGGGAGGGCCTTGTTGTTATTTCTCCTTTCCTCCAGAGTGATCGCCAGTTGTCTCAAGACCTGGTTGTGCCTCCAGGTGTAGCGGCCTTGAGACAAACTGATTTTACAGCCGGTGAGGATGTGATTGAGTGTTGCAGGGGTTTGACAGAGTGCACAAGAAGGATCTTCTCCAAACCATTGGTTTAAGTTCTTGGGTGTGGGAAGAACATCGTAGGTGGCTCTGATGATGAAGCTGATTTGGCTCCCTTCCATTTCCCACAGATCCTTCCATGTGAGCTTACGATGCTCCAGGTTTTCCCAGCTAGTCCACTGTCCCTGTTTGGACTGTGCCACTGCTGTTGCACATCTGTCTGCCTCCTCTTGTTGTCGAACCTGATCAACCACCAGCTTTCTCCTCTGGGCTGATGTCGCCTTGTGCCATGTGGGTCGACTAGCCCCAAGTCCAAACCCACCTCTTCCGTGCTGCACTTGTCCCACTATGTCTCCATGCCTGAGAGCAGATTTGGCTTGTTGCACGGCCTCAGATGGGATCCATTTCCTCCCGGTTGTCAGTCTGGGAGCAACCGCTCGGATCACCTCATCTTGAGACTCAGTCAGTGTCATGCTCAGCCTCACCTTGGTGCATTTAAACTCCTCCGTGAGGCTAGAGATGGGCAGTTCCAGGGCACCATGGCCATATAGGCCGATGTTACTGAGGCACCGTGGAAGGCCAAGCCACTTCTTGATGTATGCACTGACTGTTCTCTCCAGCTTCTCGACTTTGGACATGGGGATCTCATAGACCGTTAGTGGCCACATCAAACGGGGGAGCAATCCAAACTGTATATATATATATATATATATATATATATATATATATATATATATATATATATATATATATATATGCATATGTATATATATATATATATAAAATATATATATATATGTATATGTATATGTATGTATATATATATATGTATAAAATACTTGACTTGGTGAATTCTAGCTGTCAATATACTCCTCCCCTCTTAACCACGCCCCCGCCCTCAACCACGCCCCTGCCCCCCCTCGACCACCCCCCACCTCCCAAAATCGGAGGTCTCAAGGTTGGCAAGTATGACGTAAACCTTGTTTAGTAGCACTAAATGTGAGGAAATTCAATCCTTTTTATGTTTGCTGCACATCTTGAAATACAGCCTGCAAGTCCAAAGTCACCACAACTTGACTTTCATACAAAAACCAATTCCAATATCTACTGTAGTTCTGTTCATCTGCAAGAAGTAACAATTGCATTAAAAAGCCATCTATCAGGCAAAAAATTGTTTTTTTTAAATGATTACAAACATTCTTTTCACTTCCGATACAATACCGATATTGGAGCTTTCAGAATTGGCCGTCAGCACAATGTTTACATACATTTATTATTTTGTAGTGTGGAATGTTAGAAAAGGTTCAGAAGTAAAATGACTGAAACAAAGAACGTTAGTAAAACAAACACGAAACTGTGGCATGAAACCAATAGCATTAACTATGGCATAGAACAAACACGAAACTGTGGCATAAAACCAATAGCATTAACTATGGCATAGAACAAACACAAAACTGTGGCATGAAACCAATAGCATTAACTATTGCATAGAACAAACACGAAACTGTGGCATAAAACAACTAGCATTAACTATGGCATAGAACAAACACGAAACTGTGGCATGAAACCAACAGCATTAACTATGGCATAGAACAAACATGAAACTGTGGCATGAAACCAATAGCATTAACTATGGCATAGAAAACACACAAAACTGTGGCATGAAACCAGCAGCATTAACTATGGCATAGAACAAACACAAAACTGTGGCATTAAACAACTAGCATTAACTATGGTATAGAACAAACACGAAACTGTGGCATGAAACCAATAGCATTAACTATGGCATAGACCAAACACGAAACTGTAGCATGGAACCAATAGCATTAACTATGGCATAGAACAAACACGAAACTGTGGCATGAAACCAATAGCATTAACTATGGCATAGAACAAACACGAAACTGTGGCATGAAACCAATAGCATTAACTATGGCATAGAACAAACACGAAACTGTGGCATGAAACCAATAGCATTAACTATGGCATAGAACAAACACGAAACTGTGGCATGAAACCTATAGCATTAACTATGGCATAGAACAAACACGAAACTGTGGCATGAAACCAATAGCATTAACTATGGCATAGAAAAAACACAAAACTGTGGCATGAAACCAATAGCATTAACTACGGCATAGAACAAACACAAATCTGTGGCATGAAACCAATAGCATTAACTATGGCATAGAACAAACACGAAACTGTGGCATAAAACAACTAGCATTAACTATGGCATAGAACAAACACGAAACTGTGGCATGAAACCAATAGCATTAACAATGGCATAAAACAAACACGAAACTGTGGCATGAAACCAATAGCATTAACTATGGCAAAGAACAAACACGAAACTGTGGCATGAAACCAATAGCATTAACTATGGCATAAAACAAACACGAAACTGTGGCATGAAACCAACAGCATTAACAATGGCATAGAACAAACACAAAACTGTGGCATGAAACCAATAGCATTAACTATGGCATAGAACAAACACGAAACTGTGGCATGAAACCAACAGCATTAACAATGGCATAGAACAAACACAAAACTGTGGCATGAAACCAACAGCATTAACAATGGCATAGAACAAAAACAAAACTGTAGCATGAAACCAATAGCATTAACTATGGCATAGAACAAACACGAAACTGTGGCATAAAACAACTAGCATTAACTATGGCATAGAACAAACACGAAACTGTGCAATGAAACCAATAGCATTAACAATGGCATAGAACACACACAAAACTGTGGCATGAAACCAACAGCATTAACTATAGCATAGAACAAACACGAAACAGTGGCATGAAACCAATAGCATTAACTATGGCATAGAACAAACACGGAACTGTGGCATGAAACCAATAGCATTAACTATGGCATAGAACAAACACGAAACTGTGGCATGAAACCAATAGCATTAACTACGGCATAGAACAAACATGAAACTGTGGCATGAAACCAATAGCATTACTATGGCATAGAACAAACACGAAACTGTGGCATGAAACCAATAGCATTAACTATGGCATAGAAAACACACAAAACTGTGGCATGAAACCAGCAGCATTAACTATGGCATAGAACAAACACAAAACTGTGGCATAAAACAACTAGCATTAACTATGGCATAGAACAAACACGAAACTGTGGCATGAAACCAATAGCATTAACTATGGCATAGAACAAACACGAAACTGTGGCATGAAACCAATAGCATTAACTATGGCATAGACCAAACACGAAACTGTAGCATGGAACCAATAGCATTAACTATGGCATAGAACAAACACGAAACTGTGGCATGAAACCAATAGCATTAACTATGGCATAGAACAAACACGAAACTGTGGCATGAAACCAATAGCATTAACTATGGCATAGAACAAACACGAAACTGTGGCATGAAACCAATAGCATTAACTATGGCATAGAACAAACACGAAACTGTGGCATGAAACCTATAGCATTAACTATGGCATAGAACAAACACGAAACTGTGGCATGAAACCAATAGCATTAACTATGGCATAGAAAAAACACAAAACTGTGGCATGAAACCAATAGCATTAACTACGGCATAGAACAAACACAAATCTGTGGCATGAAACCAATAGCATTAACTATGGCATAGAACAAACACGAAACTGTGGCATAAAACAACTAGCATTAACTATGGCATAGAACAAACACGAAACTGTGGCATGAAACCAATAGCATTAACAATGGCATAAAACAAACACGAAACTGTGGCATGAAACCAATAGCATTAACTATGGCAAAGAACAAACACGAAACTGTGGCATGAAACCAATAGCATTAACTATGGCATAAAACAAACACGAAACTGTGGCATGAAACCAACAGCATTAACAATGGCATAGAACAAACACAAAACTGTGGCATGAAACCAATAGCATTAACTATGGCATAGAACAAACACGAAACTGTGGCATGAAACCAACAGCATTAACAATGGCATAGAACAAACACAAAACTGTGGCATGAAACCAACAGCATTAACAATGGCATAGAACAAAAACAAAACTGTAGCATGAAACCAATAGCATTAACTATGGCATAGAACAAACACGAAACTGTGGCATAAAACAACTAGCATTAACTATGGCATAGAACAAACACGAAACTGTGCAATGAAACCAATAGCATTAACAATGGCATAGAACACACACAAAACTGTGGCATGAAACCAACAGCATTAACTATAGCATAGAACAAACACGAAACAGTGGCATGAAACCAATAGCATTAACTATGGCATAGAACAAACACGGAACTGTGGCATGAAACCAATAGCATTAACTATGGCATAGAACAAACACGAAACTGTGGCATGAAACCAATAGCATTAACTACGGCATAGAACAAACATGAAACTGTGGCATGAAACCAATAGCATTACTATGGCATAGAACAAACACGAAACTGTGGCATGAAACCAATAGCATTAACTATGGCATAGAAAACACACAAAACTGTGGCATGAAACCAGCAGCATTAACTATGGCATAGAACAAACACAAAACTGTGGCATAAAACAACTAGCATTAACTATGGCATAGAACAAACACGAAACTGTGGCATGAAACCAATAGCATTAACTATGGCATAGAACAAACACGAAACTGTAGCATGGAACCAATAGCATTAACTATGGCATAGAACAAACACGAAACTGTGGCATGAAACCAATAGCATTAACTATGGCATAGAACAAACACGAAACTGTGGCATGAAACCAATAGCATTAACTATGGCATAGAACAAACACGAAACTGTGGCATGAAACCAATAGCATTAACTATGGCAAAGAACAAACACGAAACTGTGGCATGAAACCAATAGCATTAACTATGGCATAAAACAAACACGAAACTGTGGCATGAAACCAATAGCATTAACTATGGCATAGAAAAAACACAAAACTGTGGCATGAAACCAATAGCATTAACTACGGCATAGAACAAACACAAATCTGTGGCATGAAACCAATAGCATTAACTATGGCATAGAACAAACACGAAACTGTGGCATAAAACAACTAGCATTAACTATGGCATAGAACAAACACGAAACTGTGGCATGAAACCAATAGCATTAACTATAGACGAAACCTAAAACTAATTTGTATACTCTACCCTTTAAATAGACCCCTTTTTAGACCGGTTGATTTGACGTTTCTTTTCTTTTCTCCTTTGCCCCCCTCTCCCTTGTGGTCCAGAGTCGGGACCCGGGATGGACCGCTTGCCTGTGCATCGCTTGGGGACATCTCTGCGCTGTTGACCCGTCTCCGTTCGAAATGGTCTCCTGCTGGCCCCACTATGGACTGGACTCTCACTATTATGTTAGATCTACTATGGACCACGTCCATTGCATCCGGTCTCCCCTAGAGGGAGGGGGGGGGGGGGGGGGGGGGGGGGGGGGTCACCCACATATGTGGTCCTCTCCAAGGTTTCTCGTAGTCATTCACATCGACGTCCCATTGGGGTTGTGAGTTTTTCCTTGCCCTTATGTGGGCTCTGTACCGCAGATGTCGTTGTGGCTTGTGCAGCCCTTTGAGACGCTTGTGATTTAGGACTATATAAATAAACATCGATTGATTGATTGAACTGTGGCATGAAACCAATAGCATTAACTATGGCATAGAACAAACACCAAACTGTGGCATGAAACCAATAGCATTAACAATGGCATAGAACAAACACGAAACTGTAGCATGAAACCAATAGCATTAACTATACACGAAACATAAAACTCATTTGTATACTCTAGCCTGTAAATAGACCCCCTTTTTAGACCAGTTGATCTGCCGTTTCTTTTCTTTTCTCCTCTGCCCCCCTTTCTCTTGTGGTCCAGAGTCGGGATCCGGGATGGACCGCTTGCCTGTGCATCGGTTGGGGACATCTCTGCGCTGCTGACCCGTCTCCCCTCGATGGTCTCCTGCTGGCCCCACTATGGACTGGACTCTCACTATTATGTTAGATCCACTATGGACTGGACTCTCACTATTATGTTAGATCTACTATGGACTGGACTCTCACTATTATGTTAGATCCACTATGGACTGGACTCTCACTATTATGTTGGATCCACTACGGACTGGACTCTCACTATTATGTTAGATCCACTATGGACTGGACTCTCACACTATTATGTTAGATCCACTATGGACTGGATTCTCACTATTATGTTAGATCCACTATGGACTGGACTCTCACTATTATGTTAGATCCACTATGGACTGGACTCTCACCATTATGTTAGATCCACTATGGACTGGACTCTCACTATTATGTTAGATCTACTATGGACTGGACTCTCACTATTATGTTAGATCCACTATGGACTGGACTCTCACTATTATGTTAGATCTACTATGGACCACGTCCATTGCATCCGGTCTCCCCTAGAGGGGGCGGGGGGGTCACCCACATATGTGGTCCTCTCCAAGGTTTCTCATAGTCATTCACATCGATGTCCCATTGGGGTTGTGAGTTTTTCCTTGCCCTTATGTGGGCTCTGTACCGTGGATGTCGTTGTGGCTTGTGCAGCCCTTTGAGACACTTGTGATTTAGGGCTACATAAATAAACATTGATTGATTGATTGAACTGTGGCATGAAACCAATAGCATTACCTATGGCATAGAACAAACACGAAACTGAAACCAGGAGGAAGGCTCGTAAATCTCCACTGTGACTTCAAAGCGGACAGATGGCAGGATCTGCCCAATTTCCAGACGAACTCTTTTTGAAGTATTTTACGAACTCTTTTTTAATTATTTTACGAACCATTTTTGAACTATTTTATGGAACTCTTTTTGAACTATTTTACGACCTCTTCTTTTGAACTGTTCGGTAACCAAAGGCAACGCTGTTTACGACCCACTTCCCTCTGGAAGCAGCTGTGGTCAGGTGGGGGGAGAAAGTCAAATAAAGAAGGAGTGCAATCTTTTGGCAGAGCACGGGTAACACTGTAAGAGGTTGCAGGTCGACGCGTTTTCTCCTCAATATTGAGTCCAAATTGAATTCTGCCTCTGTTTGATTCTTTGCCTCTTGTCTTGTTTAATAGATGTCATCAGTGTTTGAACCTGACACCTGCCTCTGGTGTTCGGGACACGCACTTGCTCTAACCAAGAGACTATTATTTAAGCCTGTCTTTGCCAGTTAGTCGTCCTGGCGACATTGCTCTTTTCATGCCACGGGGGGAGGGGGGTGGGGGGTCACCCACATATGTGGTCCTCTCCAAGGTTTCTCATAGTCATTCACATTGATGTCCCATTGGGGTTGTGAGTTTTTCCTTGCCCTTACGTGGGCTCTGTACCGCGGATGTCGTTGTGGCTTGTGCAGCCCTTTGAGACACTTGTGATTTAGGGCTATATAAATAAACATAGATTGATTGATTGAACTGTGGCATGAAACCAATAGCATTACCTATGGCATAGAACAAACACGAAACTGTGGCATGAAACCAATAGCATTAACTATGGCATAGAACAAACATGAAACTGTGGCATTAAACCAATAGCATTAACTATGGCATAGAACAAACACGAAACTGTGGCATGAAACCAATAGCATTAAACTATGGCATAGAACAAACACAAAACTGTAGCATGAAACCAATAGCATTAACTATGACACAGAACAAACATGAAACTGTGGCATGAAACCAATAGCATTAACTATACACGAAACCTAAAACTCATTTGAATACTCTACCCTTTAAATAGACCCCCTTTTTAGACCGGTTGATCTGCCGTTTCTTTTCTTTTCCCCTTTGTCCCCCTCTCCCTTGTGGTCCAGAATCGGGACCCGAGATGGACCGCTTGCCTGTGCATCGCTTGGGGACATCTCTGCGCTGTTGACCCGTCTCCGTTCGAAATGGTCTCCTGCTGGCCCCACTATGGACTGGACTCTCACTATTATGTTAGATCCACTATGGACTGGACTCTCACTATTATGTTAGACCTACTATGGGCGACGTCCATTGCATCCGGTCTCCCCTAGAGGGGGCGGGGGGGTCACCCACATATGTGGTCCTCTCCAAGGTTTCTCGTAGTCATTCACATCGACGTCCCATTGGGGTTGTGAGTTTTTCCTTGACCTTTTGTGGGCTCTGTACCGCGGATGTCGTTGTGGCTTGTGCAGCCCTTTGAGACACTTGTGATTTAGGGCTACATAAATAAACATCGATTGATTGATTGAACTGTGGCATGAAACCAATAGCATTAACTATGGCATAGAACAAACACGAAACTGAAACCAGGAGGAAGGCTCGTAAATCTCCACTGTGACTTCAAAGCGGACAGATGGCAGGATCTGCCCAATTTCCAGACGAACTCTTTTTGAAGTATTTTACAAACTCTTTTTTAACTATTTTACGAACCATTTTTGAACTATTTTATGGAACTCTTTTTGAACTATTTTACGACCTCTTCTTTTGAACTGTTCGGTAACCAAAGGCAACGCTGTTTACGACCCACTTCCCTCTGGAAGCAGCTGTGGTCAGGTGGGGGGAGAAAGTCAAATAAAGAAGGAGTGCAATCTTTTGGCAGAGCACGGGTAACACTGTAAGAGGTTGCAGGTCGACGCGTTTTCTCCTCAATATTGAGTCCAAATTGAATTCTGCCTCTGTTTGATTCTTTGCCTCTTGTCTTGTTTAATAGATGTCATCAGTGTTTGAACCTGACACCTGCCTCTGGTGTTCGGGACACGCACTTGCTCTAATCAAGAGACTATTATTTAAGCCTGTCTTTGCCAGTTAGTCGTCCTGGCGACATTGCTCTTTTCATGCCAGGGGGGGGTGGGGGGGGGGGGGGGGGTCACCCACATATGTGGTCCTCTCCAAGGTTTCTCATAGTCATTCACATCGATGTCCCATTGGGGTTGTGAGTTTTTCCTTGCCCTTACGTGGGCTCTGTACCGAGGATGTCGTTGTGGCTTGTGCAGCCCTTTGAGACACTTGTGATTTAGGGCTATATAAATAAACATAGATTGATTGATTGAACTGTGGCATGAAACCAATAGCATTACCTATGGCATAGAACAAACACGAAACTGTGGCATGAAACCAATAGCATTAACTATGGCATAGAACAAACATGAAACTGTGGCATTAAACCAATAGCATTAACTATGGCATAGAACAAACACGAAACTGTGGCATGAAACCAATAGCATTAAACTATGGCATAGAACAAACACAAAACTGTAGCATGAAACCAATAGCATTAACTATGACACAGAACAAACATGAAACTGTGGCATGAAACCAATAGCATTAACTATACACGAAACCTAAAACTCATTTGAATACTCTACCCTTTAAATAGACCCCCTTTTTAGACCGGTTGATCTGCCGTTTCTTTTCTTTTCTCCTTTGTCCCCCTCTCCCTTGTGGTCCAGAATCGGGACCCGAGATGGACCGCTTGCCTGTGCATCGCTTGGGGACATCTCTGCGCTGTTGACCCGTCTCCGTTCGAAATGGTCTCCTGCTGGCCCCACTATGGACTGGACTCTCACTATTATGTTAGATCCACTATGGACTGGACTCTTACTATTATGTTAGATCCACTATGGACTGGACTCTCACACTATTATGTTAGATCTACTATGGACTGGACTCTCACTATTATGTTAGATCTACTATGGACAACGTCCATTGCATCCGGTCTCCCCTAGAGGGGGTCACCCACATATGTGGTCCTCTCTAAGGTTTCTCATAGTCATTCACATCGATGTCCCATTGGGGTTGTGAGTTTTTCCTTGCCCTTATGTGGGCTCTGTACCGTGGATGTCGTTGTGGCTTGTGCAGCCCTTTGAGACACTTGTGATTTAGGGCTATATAAATAAACATCGATTGATTGATTGAACTGTGGCATGAAACCAATAATGACGCCAGGACGACTGACTGGCAAAGGCAGGCTTAAATAGTCCTCTGATTAGAAGCAGGTACTCGTCCCGAACACCATGGGCAGGTGAAAATCATAAGTAGCCATGGTAACTAAAACAAACTCAGGTGTCAAACAGGAACTAAAAAGAGCCCAAAACTAACAGAACATAACAAAAACATGATCCGGACCACGGATCATGACAGCAGCTGAGAAACAGATCTTTTTGGAGGTGCTCGCTGGCCCCGATGGTTACGAAACCAAACAAATGTCTTGTACACGTATGAGAAAATCAGGAATGCTGAAATGAGACCTCAAACATTGCCTGGACTAGGAACTAAGCCGGATTGTGCCTGCCTCCTTCCTAATAAAAAAGACTTGTATCTGCTCGTCATGCACGACCGTGACATTAAAGTGTCCCCCAGCGGGATCACGACAGGAAATAATTGAGACGTAGTGCCTTGACTTAACTTAAGTCGGTGCATAGCAAGGTAGAGTGCCCACTCCCTGTCCCTTTAACGTGGACTGAGTGGGAAATCAATACTGATCCTAAGGTTCCGTTGCACCAAAACAGCTGCAAGGACTCCCCGCTGCCCATTTGAGCCTCGCTGACAGGCTTAAATTGCTCGTCTGATTCGCTCGGGCAGCCGCGTCTAAAGCTGCGAGGCCGAGTCTTGGCTCAGCCGGTAATGCTCCACACGTGCAGGGACACAAATAAGGAATGGCGTCGGGGGGGTGGAGGGGGGGGCAGAGGGGGGGTTACTTACCCAAAGGCGAAGACGTCGGACTGCTTGGAGAAGGGAAGCTTGTCCTCCTCGGTGTCCGGAGAGAGCTGCTGGATGATCTCTGGAGCCAAGTGACACAACCAGCCGTTTGGGATCCTCAGTTTGTCTTCTCTGCGGCTACGCAGCAAACAAGCACACATTTGTTTATTAAAGAGCTTGCGGCAGAGACATTGTCGTGTTTTTTTTGTTGTTTTTTTTTACCTGTTTTAAATACCTGTCAGAGGCGCCACAGTATTTATGTTTATGCTGTGCGTGTGTACCTTTAATGCTAACAAGCTACCGTATTTTTCGGAGTATAAGTCGCACCGGAGTATAAGTCGCACCTGCCGAAAATGCATAATAAAGAAGGAAAAAACATGCATAAATCGCACTATGAAAAAAACTGCGACTTATAGTCCGAAAAATACGGTATTTGTGCGTCAGTGTCATGATCTGTGGTCTGGATTATGTTTTTGTTATTTTCTGTTAGTTTTAAGACCTGTTTTTGTGCACCCTTGTTTGTCTTAGTTTCCATGGCGACTTATTAGTTTCACCTGCTGTTAGAATAATTGTTTCTAAATGATCACAAAAGCTTTGTATTACATTGAGTTCCTGGCTGGGGGACGGGAGCTGTCTTTGGGGGCCTACCAGGAGGAAGGCTCGTAAAACTCCACTGTGACTCCAAAGCGGACAGATGGCAGGATCTGCCCAATTTCCAGACGAACTCTTTTTGAAGTATTTTACGAACCCTTTTTGAACTATTTTATGGGACTCTTTTTGAACTATTTTACGACCTCTTCTTTTGAACTGTTCGGTAACCAAAGGCAAGGCTGTTTACGACCCACTTCCCTCTGGAAGCAGCTGTGGTCAGGTGGGGGGAGAAAGTCAAATAAAGAAGGAGTGCAATCTTTTGGCAGAGCGTGGGTGACACTGTAAGAGGTTACAGGTCGACACATTTTCTCCTCAATATTGAGTCCAAATTGAATTCTGTCTCTGTTTGATTCTTTGCCTCTTGTCTTGTTTAATAGATGTCATCAGTGTTTGAACCTGACACCTGCCTCTGGTGTTCGGGACACGCACTTGCTCTAATCAAGAGACTATTATTTAAGCCTGTCTTTGCCAGTTAGTCGTCCTGGTGACATTGCTCTTTTCATGCCACAGTTTCATGCTTGTTTCATGTCCGATTCCAAGTTTTTGCTAGTTATTTGTTTCATGCCACAGTAAGTCTTGTTTGTTCTATGTCCATAGTTCAGGCTAAGTGTAAGCGTCTATGTTTCCTGCGTTAAGTTTTATGTTCCCTAGCCTCTCGTGCAATCGGCACGCTTTCCTTTTGTTTTAGTTCCTGTCTTTTGTCATGTGTAGGATTAATTAATTAATCCTACACATGACAAAAGACATTCATTGATTGATTGGTGTGGGTTCACAGTGTGGCGCATATTTGTAACAGTGTTTAAGTTGTCTATACGGCCACCCTCAGTGTGACCTGTATGGCTGTTGACCAAGTATGGGTTGCAATCACTTGTGTGTGTGAAAAGCCGTAGATATTATGTGATTGGGCCGGCACGCAAAGACAGTGCCTTTGCGTGCCAACTGCTCTGTACTTCTCCCTACGGCCGTGTACCACTCCGTACAGCGGCGTTTTAAAAAGTCATACATTTTTACTTTTTGAAACCGATACCGATAATTTCCAATATTACATTTTAAAGCATTTATCGGCCGATGATATCGGCAGTCCGGTATTATCGGACATCCCTAGTAAACAATTTGAACATGATCATTTATAAACGTAATTTCACTTGATCAAGCCTTGTCCAACTACATAGTAATAAAAGTACATATGATTCCTGCTGATATCGTATCGTATAAAAAGATACGGGGACACCTTGTAATTAGAAGAACATCATTAAAAAGACACTTTGGCATAATTGTGGACCTCTTAAAACTCTTTTTGACTTCGGTCCGCACTGGTCTAAAGGCATACTTGCCAACCTTGAGACCTCCGATTTCGGGAGGTGGGGGGTGGGGGCGTGGTCGGGGGTGGGGCGGGGCGTGGTTGGGGGAGTGGTTAAGAGGGGAGGAGTATATTGACAGCTAGAATTCACCAAGTCAAGTATTTCATACATATATATATATATATATATATATATATATATATATATATATATATATATATATATATCTACATCCTGAAAATATGCAAACAAAACTGTGTTTAGATAATTGATACTTCAAACTTGCATAAATAAATATTAAGGAATATAACATAACTTGACTTCTGAGAGTTTCAAAATGTAATGAATAAAATGCTATAGTTGTTGATTAACAAGCAGTTATTTTAATAATTAAATATGGTCATTTTAAATGAATTTTTATGATAATTTAAAATCAATTATTTCAAATATGTTTATTTTAATGTATAATTCTATGGCTGGATGTAATAAGGAGTCACAAAAAAATACAAATAAAAATACAATTAATTTTGATGTTTTTAGCAAAATATAGTAAAAATTTATTTATTTAGTTTTTTTTTTTAAATTAATAAATATATTTATTTTTAGGTAAAATAAACATAATAATACAATTTATCTCTAGTCTGGATGATTTAGTTATTGTCACCCTGTTGTCCTCCCGTCATGAAAAAAGGCTGTCCTCACTCAGGTCCGCATGGAGCTGGAGGGGGCGTGGCCTCCAGCTCCGGCTGAAAATCGGGAGAATTTCGGGAGAATATTTGTCCCGGGAGGTTTTCGGGAGAGGCGCTGAATTTCGGGAGTCTCCCGGAAAATTCGGGAGGGTTGGCAAGTATGTCTAAAGGAGTCACACCAGTTTGATCACGTCTACTGTTAAATCTGCTACAATTTTACCCAAAAAATAAAAAATAACATTTTTTTTATAAGCTTATTGCATCTTCATCACCTGCCGGCTTGTAGAACCCCAGAGATGGTGAAGAGTCCGAAATCGGTGATGACCACTTTGCCGTTGTCGTAAAAGACATTCTTGGACTTCATGTCCTTGTGTAGGATGCCTTTAGCATGGAGGTAGCCCATCCCCTGTGCACACACACACACATTTTGATTGATTGAAACTTGTATTAGTAGATTGCACAGTACAGTACATATTCCGTACAATTGACCACTAAATGGTAACACCCCAATAACTTGTTTAAGTCTACGTTAATCAATTCATGGTACACATATATACTATCATCATAATACAGTCATCACACAAGTTAATCATCAGAGTATATACATTGAATTATTTACATTATTTACAATCCGGGGGTTGGGGCGGGGTGGGTTAGGTTTGGTTGCTATCAGCATACTTCAGTCATCAACAATTATATCATCTGAGAAACAGTGTAGGTCTGACTTGGTAGGATATGTACAGCGAGCAGTGAACATAGTGAGTTCAGAAAGCATAAGAACAAGTATATACATTTGATTATTTACATTTGATTATTTACAATCCGGGGAGGTGGGATGTGGTGGGGGGAGGGTGTTAGTCTAGGGTTGTAGCTGCCTGGAGGTGTTCTTTTAGTGCGGTTTTGAAGGATAATAGAGATTAGGGATGTCCCGATCCAGGTTTTTGCACTTCCGATCTGATACCGATACCGATACTGACCGATACTGGCCTATCCGAGCATGTATTAAAGTTTAAAGTTATTTACCCGACTTAGTTGTCAGAATCATGTTGAAAAGGGTTTTAGTACTCTTGATAACAACTAGCCAGCTGAATTAGGGGAGTTTGAATAATACACAATGGTTGGTAACAAGAAACTGACCTGTTTATTCAAGGATAAACACAAAATAGACAAAATTATACATGACAAACAGAAATGGCATCATTGAACTAGGGCTGGGCGATATGGCCTTTTTTTTAATATTGCGATATTTTAAGGCCATATTGCGATACACGATATATATCTCGATATTTTGCCTTAGCCTTGAATGAACACTTGATGCATATAATCACAGCAGTATGATGATTCTATGTGTTTTGATTGATTGATTGAGACTTTTATTAGTAGGTTGCACAGTGAAGTACATATTCCGTACAATTGACCACTAAATGGTAACACCCCAATAAGTTTTTCAACTTGTTTGAGTCGGGGTCCACTTAAATTGATTCATGATACAGATATATACTATCAGATATATACTATCATCATAATACAGTCATCACACAAGATAATCACATTGAATTATTTACATTATTTATAATCCAGGGTGTGGAGGGTAAGTGTCAAAAAAACAGCCAAAAGAGTTTGATATGAGAATAAATCTAAAGTTAAAATATAGGGTAGAAATGCACCCATTTGCTGGAAATGTAGTCTTGATTTTCAAAATGTTCTTTCAAAGCTTGCATGTCTACATTAAAACATTCTTCTTCATACTGCATTAATATATGCTACTTTTAAACTTTCATGCAGAGAAGGAAATCACAACTAAAAAAATCACTAATTTTTTCATACGGTGTTGATGTGGAAATTTTTGCCTCGGCATTTTGATGGTGTGGGCGTGTGGCACCGAATGGAGATAAGCGTCTCGACAGACGTCACAATATTTGAACAATGATGACGAAAACTGTTGTCTCTGTCGTGTCCGTGTGTTGAAAATTGTTATGCGCTTATTTTTTTATTAGATTTTGTGCGTGGCATAGATTTGCTATGCGCAGAGGACGCTTAAACAGTGCGCAATTGCACAGGCGAGCACCTTAGAGGGAGCGTTGCTCGCACGGCTGCGCTAGCATCACAGCTAACGTTAGCCATGCTGCTGCCTCTCTGCTCGGGGAGGACGTATACGTATGTGACGTATGACGTGACAGCATGTGACGTATGACGTGACAGTATGTGACGTATATCGTGACAGTATGTGACGTGTGTAAGAAGGTGCGCTTGCTGTCTGTGAGAGGGAGACACAGGAAAGAGTGAGAAGAGCCTGTCGTGTAATGCCAGTAGCTAAAAGCAACTGCGTGAGAATCCACATACGTGTGGATGTGTTGAAGGTGTGCTGGAAAATGCGGAACGGAAATTAGGGAGCAGCAGAAAAATGGAATGTATTACTTAAATCGGTGCGTTGGAAAACACGGACCAGAGTTTTTTTTGGATCTGGATCGGCATTTTCCCATGCCTTGCCGATACGCAATTTTTGGCAAATATCGGGAGCCGATCCGATCCAAATATCGGATTGGGACATCCCTAATAGAGATGCACTTTCTTTTACACCTGTTGGGAGTGCATTCCATATTGATGTGGCATAGAAGGAGAATGAGTTAAGACCTTTGTTAGATCGGAATCTGGGTTTAACGTGGTTAGTGGAGCTCCCCCTGGTGTTGTGGTTATGGCGGTCATTTACGTTAAGGAAGTAGTTTGACATGTACTTCGGTATCAGGGAGGTGTAGCGGCTTTTATAGACCAGGCTCAGTGCAAGTTGTTTTACTCTGTCCTCCACTCCGAGCCAGCCCACTTCTAGTGGGTAGGAGTGAGGTGTGATCTGGGGTGGAGGTCTAGAAGTAACCTGACTAGCTTGTTCTGGGATGTTTGGAGTCTAGATTTGAGGGTTTTGGTGCATGCGTAATCGAAAAAGAGTTGGATGAGAGTTCCCGCTAAAATCTTCAAGGTGCTTTTGTTGACCAGAGAGGAGATTCTATAGAGAAATCTCATTGGTTTTAGTGAAGTTTTGAAGGAGGATAGAGATGCACTTTCTTTTACACCTGTTGGGAGTGCATTCCATATTGATGTGGCATAGAAGGAGAATGAGTTAAGACCTTTGTTAGATCTCAATCTGGGTTTAACGTGGTTAGTGGAGCTCCCCCTGGTGTTGTGGTTATGGCGGTCATTTACGTTAAGGAAGTAGTTTGACATGTACTTCGGTATCAGGGAGGTGTAGCGGATTTTATAGACCAGGCTCAGTGCAAGTTGTTTTACTCTGTCCTCCACCCTGAGCCAGCCCACTTTGGAGAAGTGGGTAGGAGTGAGGTGTGATCTGGGGTGGAGGTCTAGAAGTAATCTGACTAGCTTGTTCTGGGATGTTTGGAGTCTAGATTTGAGGGTTTTGGTGCATGCGTAATGGAAAAAGGGTTGAACGAGAGTTCCCGCTAGAATCTTCAAGGTGCTTTTGTTGACCAGAGAGGAGATTCTATAGAGAAATCTCGTTGGTTGGTTGACCTTTTTGATTACCTTGGTTGCCATTTGATCACAGGAAAGATTAGCCTCTAGAATGGAACCTAGGTAGGTGACCTCATCCTTCCTGGTGATAACAATGTCACCCACTTTTATAGTGAAGTCACTGACTTTCTTAAGGTTGATGTGGGACCCAAATAGGATGGATTCTGTTTTACCCAAGTGTATGGATAGATTATTGTCAGCGAGCCAGATGCAAATCGTCCAGAGTTGGACACACACACCCACACACACTTGGAATAACAGAATAAAAGGATAGAGTTGTTGTTGTGTTACTGTACGTTACCTTGACCATCTCTTGTGCAATCTGTCGAGTCTTGTTGACATCCAGGACAACCTTGGCGTCCCTCACCACGGAATACAGAGTCCTTCCTTTACACAAACTGAGAGACGGAATGACACTTCAGAGCCTTGACGACACAACGCAACACAACAGAAACACTTCTTGCCTTTAGCCTCTGTGTTGCCGTCCTAACCTTGACTCTAGCCTACTTGCATGCTAACTAGTACTATCCTCAAGAGTGGCAAAACAGTATTCTGTCAACATCGCTGACATTTCCATGAAATATTTCAACTTTCCAAGGTGTTGCAGCCCTTTTGTCCACGTTGTCACTCGTCAACAAAGCCATTCACAGTACGTCGCTTCTTTTTACGCTTGTAAGACGGATACGCGTGCAACTTGAAACATTGCCTGTACACCCCAAACAGATTATTTTATATTCCCACTGGTTTTTTTGGCCCTCGGTGTATTGTCAAAATTCATTCGTTCAAATACTGAAAAATGAAGGCTACAGTCGCGATCAAAATGATAAAGAACATGATGTCATGGCTGTCTTGAGTTTCCAATCATTTCTACAACTCTTATTTTTTTGTGATGTATTGATTGGAGCACATATTTGTTGGTTACAAAAAACATTCATGAAGTTTGCTTCTTTTATGAATTTATTATGAGTCTACTGAAAATGTGAGCAAATGTGCTGGGTCAAAAGTATACGTACAGCAATGTTAATATTTGCTTACATGTCCCTTGGCAAGTTTCACTGCAATAAGGCGCTTTTGGTCAAAAAGGTGAGGCCTTTAATCCCAGGAACACCATGCCTACCGTCAAGCATGGTGGTGGTTGTCATGTCTGTGTAATCATGTTTTGTTTTAGTCATGTTTTGTTTAGTTATTGGACTCTTTAGTTTCTGGCTTTTCACTCCCTTGTCTTGTTTCCATGATTACCCATTAGTTTCACCTGTTCCACGTTTGGACTCATTGTGCACTCTTGTTTGTCACCATAGCAACCCATTAGTTTTCACCTGTCACGTCACGCACCTGTTTCACGTTTTGAGTCACGCACCTGTTTTCGTTAATCATGTCTGTAGTATTTAAGTTCATTGTTTTCAGTTTGTCTGTCTGGCGACATCATACCCCTGTCACACTCTGTTTACCTCTGCGTACTTCATGCCCTGTCCAAGTAAGTTTTTTCGATTCATGCCACAGTTAGCGACTTTTGTTCATGTCCTTAGTTTTTGCCCACGTGCAAGTATTGGTTTCATTTGTCAAGTTTGTACTTCCGACCTTGTGCGCGCCTTTAGTTTGTTCTTTTTGTTATAGTAAAATTAAATATGTCTTCACCTTCACGCCATGTCTGGTCCAAATGTTCATTTGCACCACGGGAGAACAAACCACGCCATAGTCCAAGTCCTGACAGTGGTGGTATTATGCTCTGGGCCTGTTTTGCTGCCAATGGAACTGGTGCATTACAGAGAGTAAATGGGACAATGAAAAAGGAGGATTACCTCCAAATTCTTTAGGACAAGCTAAAATCATCAGCCCGGAGGTTGGGTCTTGGCCGCAGTTGGGTGTTCCAACAGGACAATGACCCCAAACACACGTCAAAAGTGGTAAAGGAATGGCTGGAATGAAGGTTTTAGAATGGCCTTCCCAAAGTCCTGACCTAAACGTGTGGACAATGCTAAAGAAACAAGTCCATGTCAGAAAACCAACACATTTAATTGAACTGTACCAATTTTGTCAAGAAGAGTGGTCAACAATTCCAGCAGAAGCTTGTGGATGGCTACCAAAAGCGCCTTATTGCAGTGAAACTTGCCAAGGGACATGTAAGCAAATAGTAACACTGCTGTACACTGCAAAAACTGAAATCTAAGTAAGATTAAATCTTTCAAATAAGGGTGATATTTGCTTATTTTCTGTCTGATAAGATAATTCTTCTCACTAAGCAGATTTTATGTTAGAGTGTTTTACTTGTTTTAAGTGTTTTGCTCCTAAATGATCTCAGTAAGATATTACAGCTTGTTGCTGAGATTTGATGACCTATATTGAGTAAAACATGCTTGAAACTAGAATATCAAGTGTTGCAAAGCTGTGTCATCAACACTCACAAGTAGAAAACTACTTTTTTAAAGTAATCATTTCTTATTTCAAACATGAAATAAAAAAAATCATGACTTTGACACAATTGTGTCTCATAATTAAAACAGATGACAGCCAAATGGACTTTGCTGTTTTATTTTCAATGAAACAATAGAAAATAGGTACTCATATAGTAGTACAGTTGGCACAGTACAGTAAACTGACAGTTAATATTTAAACATTTAACATGTGACATTTCTAACTATTGTGACAGAAATAGTTCATGCACAAATATATATATATATATATATACATATATATATATATATATATATATATATATATATATATATATATATATATATATATATATATATATATATATACCGTATATTACCAAATAGTAGCCCGGGCGTTTATTTCACAAAATCGATTTTGGAGACAGGCGTTTAAAAGAAGCAGGCGGTTATTTGCACAAGGCTTTTATTTATTTTTGCACCAGCCTGCACCAGGCCATTATTTGGTTACAATGGTTACTGTCCAGTATTTTTTTTTCGTACAAAAAACTTTAAATGTAAAAGCTATTGTAAACATACAAACAAAAAAATAAGAGATAAACATGAGGTCGGCTATCAAAAAAGGAGATCAACAAGGCCTCTACATGGCAGTAGTGCAACAATTGCCAAATAGAATACCAATATTAAAAATAAATAAACTTTTTAAATAAATCAACCTACCAGGAAAAATAAAATTATGGTACCAAGTACTCAAGTATAAAACCCACCATCAAAACAGAACAATAATACTGTCACTTAAATAAAATAAAGGCTACAGCACTCCAAGTTTTAAATAAAGCAGCATACAGGAAAAATACAATTATGGTACCAAGTACTCTATAAAACCATCAAAACAATAATACGGCAGCAAACGCAACCCCAGTAGCATTTTAATCTAAATTATGCAAATAATAATAATAATAAATAATAATATTAATAATAATAACTAAATAATAATTAATAAATAATGTATTTATAAATAAATAATAATAATAATAATAATAATAATAATAATAATAAATAATAATAAATAATATTTGGACATAGGCGGTTATTATTGTCAGGACTTGATCTTGGGAGTTTACTTTTCCAGGATGCAACGGAAAGTTGGCACGGGCGAGACGGGAATTAAGGTACATGATTTATTATTATCAAAAAAAAGGAATAAATGAAAGCGCGCACAGTGGCGGAGAACAAACTATGAAAAACAAAAAGACTATAAACATGGAACCAAAACTTACTTTGACAAGGGACATGAAGCAGGATCTTAGAGGAATGGACAGAGCATAAATGTGGTGTGAGGTCGTCAGGACGAACAACAGAAAATGAATGAACTTAAATACTTATGGACATGATTAACAACAGGTGCGTGACTCAAAACAGGTGCGTGACATGACAGGTGAAACTAGTGGGTAACTATGGTGACAAAACAAAACTGCACAAAAAGTCCAAAAATAAAACCTGATCACACAGACATGACAATTATGGGGTCAGACCCCGGGCGGCTATTAGGACATGGGCGGTTATTTGCCCAAGGGCATTTATTTGGTAATATACGGTATATAAATATATATATATATATATATATATATATATATATATATATATATATATATATATATATATATATATATATATATATATATATATATATATATATATATATATATATATATATTCCTTGCGCACTAATGACTGAAAGAGCATACACTTGGCGCGATGATGTCATGTTATCGATGAAAAAATACATTTTTTGGCAATATGATTTGCCTGAGCGGCTAGTAGACCCCGAGAGTACACTGCAAAAACTGAAATCTAAGTAAGATGAAATATCTCAAATAAGGGTGATATTTGCTTATTTTCTGTCTGATAAGATCCTTCTTCTCACTAAGCAGATTTCATGTTAAAATTGTTTTCCTTTTTTAACTGTTTTGGTCCTAAATGATCCCAGTAAGATATTACAGCTTATTGCTGAGATTTGATGCTTGAAACTAGAATATCAACTGTTGCAAAGCTATGTCATCAACACTCACAAGTATAAAACTGCTTTTTTAAAGTAATAATTTCTTACTTCAAGCATGAAAAAAAAAAAATCATGATGCCGAGCGCATATCATTATGTCAAGATAATGGCACTAGCATTTACTTCATTTAAGAATATTTTTCAACATATTGAGCAAAAAGGTCTAATTTTTTTCTATCAAGAAGAGTGCACTTGTTATTAGTGAGAATATACTTATTTTAAGGTGTTTTGGGGTTCATTGAGGTTAGCTAATTTTACTTGTTTTGGAAAGTCTTGACAAGCCGAATTTTCATGTTCTATTGGCAGATAATTTTGCTTAGTTCAAGTAAAATACCCCTCATTTTTGTATTTTTTGTTCTTGTTTTTGAACACTGACTTTTTGCAGTGTGTGTATACTTTTGACCCAGCACATTTGCTCACATTTTCAGTAGACCAGGGGTCGGCAACCCAAAATGTTGAAAGAGCCATATTGGACCAAAAATACAACAAAAAAAATCTGTCTGGAGCCGCAAAAAATTAAAAGCCATATTACATACAGATAGTGTGTCATGAGATATAAATTGAATTTAAGAGGACTTAAAAGAAACTAAATGAGCTCAAATATAGCTACAAATGAGGCATTATGATGCAATATGTACATATAGCTAGCCTAAATAGCATGTTAGCATCGATTAGCTTGCAGTCATGCAGTGACCAAATATGTCTGATTAGCACTCCACACAAGTCAATAACATCAACAAAACTCACCTTTCATGCACAACCTTAAAAGTTTGGTGGACAAAATGAGACAGAAAAAGAAGTGGCATAAAACACGTAATAGAAAGTCGGAGAAAGTTATACATGTAAACAAACTAAGGTGAGTTCAAGGACCGCCAAAATTAGTAGGACAAAACGGCGCTCGCCAAATACTCGAATCAGTGAAGCATGTTTAATATAAACAGCAGAGGTGGGACCAAGTCATTGTTTTGCAAGTCACAAGTAAGTCTCAAGTCTTTGCCCTCAAGTCCGAGTCAAGTCCCGAGTCAAGACAGGCAAGCCCCGATTCAAGTCCAAAGTCAAGACTGGAAAGTCTCAAGTCAAGTCCTAAGTCCTGCATTTTGAGTTTCGAGTCCTTTCAAGTCCTTTTAACCACAGACTAATATATTAACACAGATTGTGTATGCTTTTCAAACGCTGTATTTATTTATTAAAACAAGTGCATTTTAAATTGCAGGAAAGAAAATTGTGCTGACATTGCACTTCATAATAGCACTATTAACCAGTCATTTTAAACATTAACTCATTCCTTTACAGAACAAACACATTGAAAAATAAAGTGCAAATGTACTTATTTGTACAAAAGTGTTAACATTGACAAAACATGACATATACGTGAACATAACAAAAAAGTTGTACTTATTATATGTCAGGGCCCTATGCTGCATTGCATTTGCAAAAGACCAAATTAGCCAAGAGTCTGTCAGTCATTTGTGCACGATGGGGGCGTAGTATGATGCCACCATGGCTGAAAACTCGCTCCACTGGAGCACTGGAGGCAGGCACTGCCAAGACTCTCATGGTCACTCGGAACAGTGAAGGAAGAGTCTTCATGTTCAATGCCCAGAACAAAAGGGGGGAGAGAGTTTTTTTGGGTTGGTGCACTACTTGTAAGTGTATCTTGTGTTTTTTATGTTGATTTAATTAAAAAAAGAAAAAAAAAGAAAAATTTCTTGTGCGGCCCGATACCAATCGATCCACGGAAGCTAGCTAAAACGGTACACATATTCATAATATAGTATACATTTTAACTGACCTTTATTTTACTATTTTTGTCTTTTTTTAGGTGGCTAAAATACGCGGTGCTGCTGACCGCCGTCTAACGTTACGTGTGATGTATTGACTAACGTAACCCTGCTTAAAAAAAAATCACTGAACAAAAAGTATGAATAAGGTAGTGAACTGCAACAGATTCCCGTGTTTGCAATAACGTTATAACGTTAGCAGTGAGTTTACAGCCTCACTGATTTAACTACACAGCAAATAAAAGTCACGTTACTTAGCCAATAAACGTTATCTTACATTCAAAACTTACCGTCCTTTGTGCAACTTCAAATGCCGGACGAAGTTGGAAGTTGTTGCCTCTCCATCAGTCATTTTCGAACCGCATGTGTTGCATACTGCAAACCGTTTTGTGTTGACCACCTTGTAATTTTTATACCCAAACGAAATTATTTTAGGTATCATTTTTTGTTCACTGGCGTGTGGTTTGGACATGTCTTCTTCGTTGGTTGTCCTGCAATTTGATTGGATGAATGCTGTGTGATGAAAACAAAGTAGATCTAATTTGATTGGCTGTTGTACTGAGAGCACACCAGCTGACACACGCAACGCTGATAGACAAGTACACAATGAAAAATACGGAGCGCTCCCGAATAACTTTTTCATCTTTGGGTTTTGGGGAAAGTAGCAAGTCATGTCAAGTCATGTCAATTCAAAAGGCTCAAGTCCAAGTGAAGTCACAAGTCATTGATGTTAAAGTCTAAGTCGAGTTGCAAGTCTTTTTACATTTTGTCAAGTCGAGTCTAAAGTCATCAAATTCATGACTCGAGTCTGACTCGAGTCCAAAGTCATGTGACTCGAGTACACACCTCTGATAAACAGTGTGCTTTATAACAACTACGGAGATTTGTGTCATGTTTGTCCTCCTACAGAAACCATATTAAAACCAAAAATAGATTGCTTTCCCCTCATCTTTTTCCATTTTTCATACATTTCTGAAAAAGCTCCAGAGAGCCACTAGGGCGGCGCTAAAGAGCCGCATGCGGTAGACAGAGGTGGGTAGTAACGCGCTACATTTACTCCGTTACATCTACTTGAGTAACTTTTGGGATAAATTGTACTTCTAAGAGTAGTTTTAATGCAACATACTTTTACTTTTACTTAAGTATATTTATAGAGAAGGAACGCTACTTTTACTCCGCTACTTTTATCTACATTCAGCTCGCTACTCGCTACTAATTTTTATCGATCTGTTAATGCACGCTTTGTTTGTTTTGGTCTGTCAGACAGACCTTCAAAGTGCCTGCCTTACTGGTGACGTTTCACTTCGTTCCACCAATCAGATGCAGTCACTGGTGACGTTGGACCAATCAAACAGAGCCAGGTGGTCACATGACCTGACTTAAACAAGTTGAAA
This sequence comes from Nerophis lumbriciformis, assembly GCF_033978685.3. Taxonomy (NCBI): domain Eukaryota; kingdom Metazoa; phylum Chordata; class Actinopteri; order Syngnathiformes; family Syngnathidae; genus Nerophis; species Nerophis lumbriciformis. Next base: position 6,142,076 of record NC_084550.2, read on the forward strand.
AACTTATTGGGGTGTTACCATTTAGTGGTCAATTGTACGGAATATGTACTGTACTGTGCAATCTAATAATAAAAGTTCCAATCAATCAATCAAAAGTGTGAGGGAAAAAAGATACTTGTTTTATTTAAACCGTACCGTCAAAAGCCTCAAGACTGACCGCACATGAGGACGTTCCTGTCTTCACAATAAAAGTGCCGCGCCATCGCGCCTGCGCTTTCAAAACAAGAGTCTCCGAAAGCCAGCGCAAACAAGCTAGCAAGCTACGGAGTTTGACGCCAATATATTTCTTGTAAAGTGTATAAAAACGAATATGGAAGCTGGACAAATAGGATGCCAAAAACCCACCACTTTCATGTGGTATTGGACAGAAAGGAGGAACTTTTCTTCTCCTCCATTTGAAAACGTGGACATTATCATCACGACTGTCTGATTACAATCAATGCAAGTCATCAGAATCAGGTAATACACCAACTTATATTCTAGTCTTCATTAAAGAAAGGAATATATATGTTAAACATGCATGTATATTCATTAAAACACCTTTAACATGTAAACAAAAACAGCAAAATAAATACTTATAAATTATATACTGTATATATCAATGCATATGTATATATATATATATATATATATATATATATATATATATATATATATATATATATATATGATATGAGTGTGTATGTTACTCATCAGTTACTCAGTACTTGAGTAGTTTTTTCACAACATACTTTTTACTTTTACTCAAGTAAATAAATCTCTAAAGTAACAGTACTCTTACTTGAGTACAATTTCTGGCTACTCTACCCACCTCTGGCGGTAGACCCAATGTTTTTTTTTTTATGTGCTCCAATCACTCTATCACAAAAAAATAAGAGTTATAGAAAGTATTGGAAACGCAAGACAGCCATGACATGATGTTCTTTACAAGTGTATGTAAACTTTTGATCGCGACTGGACATTGTTTTTTTTTGGCCCCTCGGTATATTGTCAACATGAAATTCATTGAAATACTGAAAAGTGAAAGTTATGAATTATACATTAATTCAATTAGCTCCACGTTTGACCTCTGCAGGTCAAATGATGTTCTTTACAAGTGTATGTAAACTTTTGATCGCGACTGGACATTGTTTTTTTTGGCCCCTCGGTATATTGTCAACATGAAATTCATTGAAATACTGAAAAGTGAAAGTTATGTATTATACATTAATTTAATTAGCTCCACGTTTGACCTCTGCAGGTCAAATGATGTTCTTTACAAGTGTATGTAAACTTTTGATCGCGACTGGACATTGTTTTTTTTGTCCCCTCGGTATATTGTCAACATGAAATTCATTGAAATACTGAAAAGTGAAAGTTATGTATTATACATTAATTTAATTAGCTCCACGTTTGACCTCTGCAGGATGACACAGGTGAGGCTGCCGTCTGTGGACGTGGTGTCAAACTCCGCAGGGAGCGTCCTCATCACACAGTGTATTAATAGAAAGGTCTACAACCACCCTCTGGCGCCCGCCTCGGAACCGCCGACCCCGGCTGTGCCACGCAGGTGAGAGTGTGTGGGGGAGGGGGGGAAGGACCCTAAGACATTTTGCATTTTATGCATGTTAAATGTCAACAATGAGCTGGAAGCTCCTCTGCTACATACATGCTCGTTTGTACAAATAAAACATAAAAATGTGCTAGTTTACACACGTAAACAAAAAAAAAACATGCTCGTCTATACAAGGAAATGAAACAAAACTGATATTTTACACACTGAACTGTCAAAGGATGCCACCTGTTCAACAAATGTTTTTCAGGAGTTGGGCTTGGCCCCTTAGTTCCAGTGAAAGGAACTTTGAATGCTCCAGAATACCAAAACATTTTGGACAATTCCATGCTCCCAACTTTGTGGGAACAGTTTGGAGCGGGTCCCTTCCTCTTCCAACATGACTGTGCACCAGTGCACAAAGCAAGGTCCATAAAGACATGGATGACAAGAGTTTGGTGTGGATGAACTTGACTGGCCTGCACAGAGTCCTGACCTGAACCCGATAGAACACCTTTGGGACTTGAGAGCTAGGCCTTCTCCACCAACATCGGTGTGTGACCTCACCAATGCGCTGTTACGGCTCAGACTCCTGCCACCGCCGCTCATCCATCTGTGCGGTCCAGTGAGAGCACCGCGGGCCACGCCCACGGGCATACCCTCTCCGCTGTGGGCGCACCTCCGCCCGGCTGCAGGAGATCTGCAATCGGCGCACCTGCCTGGGATGAACGAGCTGCCTTCATAAGCCTGCACAACCTGCCATGCCAGGCCGGAGTATAGTCTTCTGTTGGCGTACAATAAGCGATCATCGGATATTTCTCTCTCCGTGTTCCTTGTTCCTGTGTTGGCGAGCTGTGCCTTTTTGTCCCCTGTCCTTTTGGATTCTCGACCTCCCGCTTGGAAACGGATCTTGTCTCTTCTCTCCTGCCCTGGATCATCTGCCTGCCCGACGGACTTCCGTGTTCCTTCGCTCTCGACAACATTTGGTAACACACACCTCAGCTAATCACACACGTAGCCACACACACCACATACACTTTTGGATCTAGTTCACTCTCCATTTCATTAGTTTATATTCTATTGTTTGATTATCATATATATATAATGAATATATATAATAAATCTATAGAGCTAAATAATGCCCTGGTGTCTGTTGCCGTCATCTCCCCCTGTTAAACCATAACATGCGCTTTTGGAAGAATGGTGGAAAATTCCTATAAACACACTCCGCAACCTTGTGGACAGCCTTCCCAGAAGAGTTGAAGCCATACTTGCCAACCTTGAGACCTCCGATTTCGGGAGGTGGGGGGTGGGGGCGTGTTCGGGGGTGGGGCGGGGCGTGGTTGGGTGCGTGGTTAAGAGGGGAGGAGTATATTGACAGCTAGAATTCACCAAACCATCACTGATGGTGGAAACTTTACACTAGACTTCAGGCAACGTGGATCCTGTGCCTCTCCTGTCTTCCTCCAGACTCTGGGACCTCGATTTCCAAAGGAAATGCAAAATTTGCATGGTTGGGTGATGGTTTGGGGTGCCATGTCATCTGCTGGTGTCGGTCCACTCTGTTTCCTGAGATCCAGGGTCAACGCAGCCGTCTACCAGCAAGTTTTAGAGCACTTCATGCTTCCTGCTGCTGACCTGCTCTATGGAAATGGAGATTTCAAGTTCCAACAGGACTTGGCGCCTGCACACAGCGCAAAATCTACCCGTGCCTGGTTTACGGACCATGGTATTTCTGTTCTAAATTGGCCCGCCAACTCCCCTGACCTTAGCCCCATAGAAAATCTGTGGGGTATTGTGAAAAGGAAGATGCAGAATGCCAGACCCAAAAACGCAGAAGAGTTGAAGGCCACTATCAGAGCAACCTGGGCTCTCATAACACCTGAGCAGTGCCAGAAACTCATCGACTCCATGCCACGCCGCATTAACGCAGTAATTGAGGCAAAAGGAGCTCCAACCAAGTATTGAGTATTGTACATGCTCATATTTTTCATTTTCATACTTTTCAGTTGGCCAACATTTCTAAAAATCCCTTTTTTGTATTAGCCTTAAGTAATATTCTAATTTTGTGACACACGGAATTTTGGATTTTCATTTGTTGCCACTTCAAATCATCAAAATTAAATGAAATAAACATTTGAATGCATCAGTCTGTGTGCAATGAATAAATATAATGTACAAGTTACACCTTTTGAATGCAATTACTGAAATAAATCAAGTTTTTCAAAATATTCTAATTTACTGGCTTTTACCTGTATATATATATATATATATATATATATATATATATATATATATATATATATATATATATATATATATATATATATATATATATATATATATATATATATATATATATATATATATATATATATATATATATATATATATATATATATATATATATATATATCTACATCCTGAAAATATGCAAACAAAACTGTGTTTGGATAATTGATACTTCAAACTTGCATAAATAAATATTAAGGAATATAACATAACTTGGCTTCTGAGAGTTTCAAAATGTAATGAATAAAATGCTAAAGTTGTTGATAAACAAGCAATTATCTTAATAATTAAATATGGTCATTTTAAATGAATTATTATGATCATTTAAAATCAATTATTTTAAATATGTTTATTTTAATGTATAATTCTATGGCTGGATGTAATAAGGAGTCACGAAAAAATACAAATAAAAATACAATTAATTTTGATGTTTTTAGCAAAATATTAAAAAAAATGTATTTAGTTTTGTTTTGTTTTGATTAATAAATATATTTATTTTTAGGTAAAATGAACATAATAATACAATTTATCTCTAGTCTGGATGGTTTAGTTCTTGTCACCCTGTTGTCCTCCCGTCATGAAAAAAGGCTGTCCTCACTCAGGTCCGCATGGAGTTGGAGGGGGCGTGGCTTCCAGCTCCGGCTGAAAATCGGGAGATTTTCGGGAGATATATTTGTCCCGGGAGGTTTTCGGGAGAGGCGCTGAATTTCGGGAGTCTCCCGGAAAATTCGGGAGGGTTGGCAAGTATGGTTAAAGCTGTAGTAGCTGCAAAAGGTGGACCGAAGTCATATTGAACCCTATGGGTTAGGAATGGAATGGCACTTAAAGTTAAAGTTAAAGTGAAAGTACCAATGATTGTCACACACACACACGAGGTGTGGCGAAATTATTCTCTGCATGTGACCCATCACCCTTGATCACCCCCTGGGATGTGAGGGGAGCAGTGAGCAGCAGCGGTGGCCACGCCCGGGAATCATTTTTGGTGATTTAACCCCCAATTCCAACCTTTGATGCTGAGTGCCAAGCAGGGAGGTAATGGCTCCCATTTTATAGTCTTTGGTATGACTCGGCCGGGGTTTGAACTCGCAACCTACCGATCTCAGGGCGGACACTCTAACCACTAGGCCACTGAGTAAATTCATATGTGAGTCAAGGCACTTTTGGCAATATAGTGTATTAGAGGACAACCCGATCTTACTTATGGGTTCACAACTTTATGGGACAACCTCATCCGTTGGACAACCACACCTGTGGGACACACAGGCAACCTCATTTAGCCCCCTGGTTGCATCACGGCTGACTCCGTGTCCCGGTTGCCTAACAAAGATGGATCTTCCGCCTCTTGAGACAAACGACCGATCAATATTCAAGCGTCCTCACCCGGAGGACGTCATTCCCCCGCAGCAGGCATGACGTACCTGGTGATGATGGCCAGGTGCGGCGGGCTCATGCAGGCCCCCATGAAGAGGACCACGTTCTCGTGGCGGGTGTTGCGGTAGGCCATCACCTCCCGCTTGAAGGCCTTCAGCTGGTCCTCGTTGTCGCGCTCGATGTCGATGAGGCGGACGGCCACCTCGCCGTGCCAGCGGCCGTGGAACACCTTGCCGAAGCGTCCCTTGCCGATCATCTCGCCCATCTCCAGCTGCTCGATGGGGATGTCCCACTCCTGCAGGAAGATGCTGGTCTGGCTGGCCTTGCGGGGGAAGTTGCGCGCCGACAGCAGCGACAGGTTCATCTCCTCGAACTCGTCGCCGGACTCCTCGTCGTTGGCGTCCTCGTTCTGCGGCCGAGAGAGCAACCGAGTCACGGGGTTTGTTAAGTTAAAGTTAAAGTTAAAGTACCAATGAGGTACTGAAATGCTCTCACATAAACAACTAAAATGTTTTTCTCTCACACACACCACTGAAACACTCTTATACACACTACCGAAACACTCTTATACACACAACTGAAATGCTCTCACATAAACAACTGAAATCATTTTCTCACACACACACCACTGAAACACTCTTATACACACTACTGAAACACTCTTACGTACACTACTGAAATGATCTCACATAAACAACTAAAATGTTTTTCTCTCACACACACCACTGAAACACTCTTATACACACTACTGAAACACTCTTATACACACAACTGAAATGCTCTCACATAAACAACTGAAATCTTTTTCTCACACACACAGGACTGAAACACTCTTATACACACCACTGAAACACTCTTACGTACACTACTGAAATGCTCTCACATAAACAACTAACATGTTTTTCTCTCACACACACCACTGAAACACTCTTATACACAAAACTGAAATGCTCTCACATAAACAACTGAAATATTTTTCTCACACACACACTACTGAAACACTCTTATACACACTACTGAAACACTCTTACGTACACTACTGAAATGCTCTCACATAAACAACTAACATGTTTTTCTCTCACACACACACCACTGAAACACTCTTATACACAAAACTGAAATGCTCTCACATAAACAACTAAAATCTTTTTCTCACACACACACACACACGGCTGAAACACTCTTATACACTACTGAAACACTCTTACGTACACTACTGAAATGCTCTCACATAAACAACTAAAATGTTTTTCTCTCACACACACCACTGAAACACTCTTATACACACTACTGAAACACTCTTACGTACACTACTGAAATGCTCTCACATAAACAACTAAAATATTTTTCTCTCACCCACACCACTGAAACACTCTTATACACACTACTGAAACGCTCTTATACACACAACTGAAATGCTCTCACATAAACAACTGAAATCTTTTTCTCACACACACACCACTGAAACACTCTTATACACACTACTGAAACACTCTTATACACACAACTGAAATGCTCTCACATAAACAACTGAAATCATTTTCTCACACACACACTACTGAAACACTCTTATACACACTACTAAAACACTCTTACGTACACTACTGAAATGCTCTCACATAAACAACTAAAATGTTTTTCTCTCACACACCACTGAAACAGTCTTATACACACTACTGAAACACTCTTATACACACAACTGAAATGCTCTCACATAAACAACTGAAATCTTTTTCTCACACACACAGGACTGAAACACTCTTATACACACCACTGAAACACTCTTACGTACAGTACTGAAATGCTCTCACATAAACAACTAAAATGTTTTTCTCTCACACACCACTGAAACACTCTTATACACACTACTGAAACACTCTTATACACACAACTGAAATGCTCTCACATAAACAACTGAAATCATTTTCTCACACACACACCACTGAAACACTCTTATACACACTACTGAAACACTCTTACGTACACTACTGAAATGCTCTCACATAAACAACTAAAATGTTTTTCTCTCACACACACCACTGAAACACTCTTATACACACTACCGAAACACTCTTATACACACAACTGAAATGCTCTCACATAAACAACTGAAATCTTTTTCTCACACACACACCACTGAAACACTCTTATACACACTACTGAAACACTCTTACATACACTACTGAAATGCTCTCACATAAACAACTAAAATGTTTTTCTCTCACACACACCACTGAAACACTCTTATACACACTACTGAAACACTCTTATACACAAAACTGAAATGCTCTCACATAAACAACTGAAATCTTTTTCTCACACACACACTACTGAAACACTCTTATACACACTACTGAAACACTCTTACGTACACTACTGAAATGCTCTCACATAAACAGCTAAAATGTTTTTCTCTCACACACACCACTGAAACACTCTTATACACACTACTGAAACACTCTTATACACACAACTGAAATGCTCTCACATAAACAACTGAAATCATTTTCTCACACACACACCACTGAAACACTCTTATACACACTACTGAAACACTCTTACATACACTACTGAAATGCTCTCACATAAACAACTAAAATGTTTTTCTCTCACACACACCACTGAAACACTCTTATACACACTACCGAAACACTCTTATACACACAACTGAAATGCTCTCACATAAACAACTGAAATCTTTTTCTCCCACACACACTACTGAAACACTCTTATACACACTACTGAAACACTCTTACGTACACTACTGAAATGCTCTCACATAAACAACTAAAATGTTTTTCTCTCACACACACCACTGAAACACTCTTATACACACTACTGAAACACTCTTATACACACAACTGAAATGCTCTCACATAAACAACTGAAATCATTTTCTCACACACACACCACTGAAACACTCTTATACACACTACTGAAACACTCTTATACACACAACTGAAATGCTCTCACATAAACAACTAAAATGTTTTTCTCTCACACACACCACTGAAACACTCTTATACACACTACCGAAACACTCTTATACACACAACTGAAATGCTCTCACATAAACAACTGAAATCATTTTCTCACACACACAGGACTGAAACACTCTTATACACACCACTGAAACACTCTTACGTACACTACTGAAATGCTCTCACATAAACAACTAAAATGTTTTTCTCTCACACACACCACTGAAACACTCTTATACACACTACTGAAACACTCTTAAAGTTAAAGTAGCAATGATTGTCACACTCATACTAGGTGTACTGAAATGCTCTCACATAAACAACTGAAATGTTTTTCTCTCACACACACACCACTGAAACAGTCTTATACACACTACTGAAACACTCTTACGTACACTACTGAAATGCTCTCACATAAACAACTAAAATGTTTTTCTCCCACACACACCACTGAAACAGTCTTATACACACTACTGAAACACTCTTATACACACAACTGAAATGCTCTCACATAAACAACTAAAATGTTTTTCTCTCACATACACCACTGAAACACTCTTATACACACTACCGAAACACTCTTATACACACAACTGAAATGCTCTCACATAAACAACTGAAATCATTTTCTCACACACACACCACTGAAACACTCTTATACACACTACTGAAACACTCTTACGTACACTACTGAAATGCTCTCACATAAACAACTAAAATGTTTTTCTCTCACAGACACCACTGAAACACTCTTATACACACTACTGAAACACTCTTATACACACAACTGAAATGCTCTCACATAAACAACTGAAATCTTTTTCTCACACACACACTACTGAAACACTCTTATACACACTACTGAAACACTCTTACGTACACTACTGAAATGCTCTCACATAAACAACTAAAATGTTTTTCTCTCACACACACCACTGAAACAGTCTTATACACACTACTGAAACACTCTTATACACACAACTGAAATGCTCTCACATAAACAACTGAAATCTTTTTCTCACACACACAGGACTGAAACACTCTTATACACACCACTGAAACACTCTTACGTACACTACTGAAATGCTCTCACATAAACAACTAAAATGTTTTTCTCTCACACACACCACTGAAACACTCTTATACACAAAACTGAAATGCTCTCACATAAACAACTGAAATCTTTTTCTCACACACACACGACTGAAACACTCTTATGCACACTACTGAAACACTCTTACATACACTACTGAAATGCTCTCACATAAACAACTAAAATGTTTTTCTCTCACACACACCACTGAAACACTCTTATACACAAAACTGAAATGCTCTCACATAAACAACTGAAATCATTTTCTCACACACACACCACTGAAACACTCTTATACACACCACTGAAACACTCTTACGTACACTACTGAAATGCTCTCACATAAACAACTAAAATGTTTTTCTCTCACACACACACCACTGAAACACTCTTATACACACTACCGAAACACTCTTATACACACAACTGAAATGCTCTCACATAAACAACTGAAATCTTTTTCTCACACACACACTACTGAAACACTCTTATACACACTACTGAAACACTCTTACGTACACTACTGAAATGCTCTCACATAAACAACGAAAATGTTTTTCTCTCACACACACCACTGAAACACTCTTATACACACTACTGAAACACTCTTATACACACAACTGAAATGCTCTCACATAAACAACTGAAATCTGTTTCTCACACACACACTACTGAAACACTCTTATACACACCACTGAAACACTCTTACGTACACTACTGAAATGCTCTCACATAAACAACTAAAATGTTTTTCTCTCACACACACCACTGAAACAGTCTTATACACACTACCAAAACACTCTTATACACACAACTGAAATGCTCTCACATAAACAACTGAAATCTTTTTCTCACACACACACTACTGAAACACTCTTATACACACTACTGAAACACTCTTACGTACACTACTGAAATGCTCTCACATAAACAACTAAAATGTTTTTCTCTCACACACACCACTGAAGCACTCTTATACACACTACTGAAACACTCTTATACACACAACTGAAATGCTCTCACATAAACAACTGAAATCATTTTCTCACACACACACCACTGAAACACTCTTATACACACTACTGAAACACTCTTACGTACACTACTGAAATGCTCTCACATAAACAACTAAAATGTTTTTCTCTCACACACACCACTGAAACACTCTTATACACACTACCGAAACACTCTTATACACACAACTGAAATGCTCTCACATAAACAACTGAAATCATTTTCTCACACACACACTACTGAAACACTCTTATACACACTACTGAAGCACTCTTACGTACACTACTGAAATGCTCTCACATAAACAACTAAAATGTTTTTCTCTCACACACACCACTGAAACAGTCTTATACACACTACTGAAACACTCTTATACACACAACTGAAATGCTCTCACATAAACAACTGAAATCTTTTTCTCACACACACAGGACTGAAACACTCTTATACACACCACTGAAACACTCTTACGTACACTACTGAAATGCTCTCACATAAACAACTAAAATGTTTTTCTCTCACACACACCACTGAAACACTCTTATACACAAAACTGAAATGCTCTCACATAAACAACTGAAATCTTTTTCTCACACACACACGACTGAAACACTCTTATGCACACTACTGAAACACTTTTACATACACTACTGAAATGCTCTCACATAAACAACTAAAATGTTTTTCTCTCACACACACCACTGAAACACTCTTATACACAAAACTGAAATGCTCTCACATAAACAACTGAAATCATTTTCTCACACACACACCACTGAAACACTCTTATACACACCACTGATATATACACACTACTGAAATGCTCTCACATAAACAACTAAAATGTTTTTCTCTCACACACACACCACTGAAACACTCTTATACACACTACCGAAACACTCTTATACACACAACTGAAATGCTCTCACATAAACAACTGAAATCTTTTTCTCACACACACACTACTGAAACACTCGTATACACACTACTGAAACACTCTTACGTACACTTCTGAAATGCTCTCACATAAACAACTAAAATGTTTTTCTCTCACACACACCACTGAAACACTCTTATACACACTACTGAAACACTCTTACGTACACTACTGAAATGCTCTCACATAAACAACTAAAATGTTTTTCTCTCACACACACCACTGAAACACTCTTATACACAAAACTGAAATGCTCTCACATAAACAACTGAAATCTTTTTCTCACACACACACGACTGAAACACTCTCATGCACATTACTGAAACACTCTTAAAGTTAAAGTAGCAATGATTGTCACACACATACTAGGTGTACTGAAATGCTCTCACATAAACAACTGAAATCTTTTTCTCACACACACACGACTGAAACACTCTTATGCACATTACTGAAACACTCTTAAAGTTAAAGTAGCAATGATTGTCACACACACACTAGGTGTGGTGAAATGTGTCCTCTGCATTTGATCCATCACCCTTAATCTACCCCTGGGAGGTGAGGGGAGAAGTGAGCAGCAGCGGTGGCCGCGCCCGGGAATCATTTTTGGTGATTTGTGAAGTGAATTATATTTATATAGCGCTTTTCTCTAGTGACTCAAAGCGCTTTACATAGTGAAACCCAATATCTAAGTTACATTTAAACCAGTGTGGGTGGCACTGGGAGCAGGTGGGTAAAGTGTCTTTCCTAAGGACATAACGGCAGTGACTAGGATGGCGGAAGCGGGGATCGAACCTGCAACCCTCAAGTTGCTGGCACGGCTACTCTACCAACCAAGCTATACCGCGCCAATTCCAACCCTTGATGCTGAGTGCCCAGCCGGGAGGTAATGGCTCCCATTTTTATAGTCTTTGGTATGACCCGGCTGGGATTTGAACTCACAACCTACCGATCTCAGGGCGGACACTCTAACCACTAGGCCACTGAGTAGCCTGAGTTGCTTTGTGGAAGCTAATGCTAATTGCTAACTCTATACAGCATCGTGTTTAGATTGTTTGACATGTAACACACGCATGAGTAATAGTCGTTATGCATAAACAACTGGATGATTTCCAGCAGGGTGCATTGTGGTCGACGACCAAAACAGCAGTTTCCTTAACAACAGCAGGGCGCTACTGTCATATAGAGGATCTTTGACTAGCATTTTTGCAGTTGCAGTAAATACCACAACAGAGACCGCGGACTGTTGAGCAACTTAAGCTGTACATCAAGCAAGGATGGGAAATACTTCCACCAGCTGGGAGACATAGTCTTCCCAACGTGTCCTGGGTCTTCCCCGTGGCTTCCTACCGGTCGGACGTGCCCTAAACACCTCCCTAGGGAGGCGTTCGGGTGGCATCCTGACCAGATGCCCGAACCACCTCATCTGGCTCCTCTCCATGTGGAGGAGCAGTGGCTTTACTTTGAGCTCCTCCCGGATGACAGAGCTTCTCACCCTATCTCTAAGGGAGAGACCCGCCACCTGGCGGAGGAAACTTATTTCGGTCGCTTGTACTCGTGATCTTGTCCTTTCAGTCATAACCCAAAGCTCATGACCATAGGTGAGGATGGGCACGGTATGGTGTAGTAGGTAGAGCGACCGTGCCAGAAACCTGAGGTTGGGCAGGACACTTCACCCTTGCCCCCGGTGCCGCTCACACTGGTGAATGAATGATGAATGAATGATAGGTGGTGGTCGGAGGGGCCGTAGGCGCAAACTGGCAGCCTCGCTTCTGTCAGTCTACCCCAAGGCAGCTGTGGCTACAAATGTAGCTTACCACCACCAGGTGTGAATGAATGATGGGTTCCCACTTCTCTGTGAGCACTTTGAGTATCTAATAACAGAAAAGCGCGATATAAAATCGAATCCATTATTATTATTATTAGATTGACCGGTAAATTGAGAGCTTTGCCTTCCGGCTCAGCTCCTTCTTCACCACAACGGATCGATACAGCGTCCGCATTACTGAAGACGCCGCACCGATCCGCCTGTCGACCTCACCATCCACTCTTCCCTCACTCGTGAACAAGACTCCGAGGTACTTGAACTCCTCCATTTGGGGCAAGATCTCCTCCCCGACCCGGAGATGGCACTCCACCCTTTTCCGGGCGAGAACGAGAACGGGACGGCATGGCGAAGTTGGTAGAGTGGCCGTGCCAGCAATCGGAGGGTTGCTGGTTACTGGGGTTCAATCCCCACCTTCTACCATCCTAGTCACGTCCGTTGTGTCCTTGGGCAAGACACTTCACCCCTTGCTCCTGATGGCTGCTCGTTAGCGCCTTGCATGGCAGCTCCCGCCATCAGTGTGTGAATGTGTGAATGTGGAAATAGTGTCAAAGCGCTTTGAGTACCTTGAAGGTAGAAAAGCGCTATAGAAGTATAACCCATTTATAATTTAACCATGGACTCAGAATTGGAGGTGCTGATTCTCATCCCAGTCGCTTCACACTCGGCTGCAAACCGATCCAGTGAGAGCTGAAGATCCTGGCCAGATGAAGCCATCAGGACCACATCATCTGCAAAAAGCAGAGACCTAATCCTGCAGCCACCAAACCGGATCCCCTCAACGCCTTGACTGCGCCTAGAAATTCTGTCCATAAAAGTTATGAACAGCCTTGGCGGAGTCCAACCCTCACTGGAAACGTGTCCGACTTACTGCCGGCAATGCGGACCAAGCTCTGACACTGATCATACAGGGAGCGGACCGCCACAATCAGACGGTCCGATACCCCATACTCTCTGAGCACTCCCCACAGGACTTCCCGGGGTACACGGTCGAATGCCTTCTCCAAGTCCACAAAGCACATGTAGACTGGTTGAGGCAAACTCCCATGCACCCTCAAGGACCCTGCCGAGAGCATAGAGCTGGTCCACAGTTCCACGACCAGGACGAAAACCGCACTGTTCCTCCTGAATCCGAGGTTAACACATTAATATATCCGCCTAGAAATTCTGTCCATAAAAGTTATGAACAGAATGGGTGACAAAGGGCAGCCTTGGCGGAGTCCAACCCTCACTGGAAACATGTCCGACTTACTGCCGGCAATGCGGACCAAGCTCTGACACTGATCATACAGGGAGCGGAACGCTACAATCAGACGGTCCGCTACCCCATACTCTCTGAGCACTCCTCACAGGACTTCCCGAGGGACACGGTCGAATGCCTTCTCCAAGTCCACAAAGCACATGTAGACTGGTTGGGCAAACTCCCATGCACCCTCAAGGACCCTGCCGAGAGTATAGAGCTGGTCCACAGTTCCACGACCAGGACGAAAACCACACTGTTCCTCCTGAATCCGAGGTTAACACATTAATATATCCGCCTAGAAATTCTGTCCATAAAAGTTATGAACAGAATCGGTGACAAAGGGCAGCCTTGGCGGAGTCCAACCCTCACTGGAAACGTGTCCGACTTACTGCCGGCAATGCGGACCAAGCTCTGACACTGATCATACAGGGAGCGAACCGCCACAATCAGACGGTCTGATACCCCATACTCTCTGAGCACTCCCCACAGAACTTCGAATGCCTTCTCCAAGTCCACAAAGCACATGTAGACTGGTTGGTCAAACTCCCATGCACCCTCAAGGACCCTGCCCAGAGTATAGAGCTGGTCCACAGTTCCACGACCAGGACGAAAACCACACTGTTCCTCCTGACTCCGAGGTTCGACTATCCGGCGTAGCCTCCTCTCCAGTACACCTGAATAGACCTTACCTTATCGGGAAGACTGAGGAGTGTGATCCCACGATTGTTAGAACACACCCTCCGGTTCCCCTTCTTAAAGAGAGGAACCACCACCCCGGTCTGCCAATCCAGAGGAACCACCCCAGTCTTGTAATATGCCAAATAAAAAGGAATGTCCTAAAAAGGTAAATGGAGTGTAAAATACAATGAAGTGGTTCTCCACATTCAGGCTGCAGTGATGAATGGCTGCACTTCACGCCTTAATGAATACAAAACAGAAAGTTATGAAAAAGGAAAAACGGCCGCAGGGCGTGAGAAAAAAAAAGCTGATTTATTCCGATTTGATGTGAAATGTAAAAAAGTATTGCCCGAGTGAAAATGATCTCTGCCAAGATGCCCGCCGGAATTTTCTTTCAAGGCGTTTCCCATCATAATTATTCTAACAGAAAGTCTTTCACCGCCTCTCTGATTTACCTGCAGCCTCCAGACACCGCTCGCCAACAACTTCCAGTCTTTGATTTTTTTTTTATTTAAATGCACAAATAATGACAAAAACAACATTTATTTTTTTATATTCATGGAAGGAGACATTAGAGGAAGATTGACTCACGTCAGACGTGGGCTCCACTTCGATCTGAAGCAAAGGATTGCTGCAAGCACAAACAACAAAGATTGTTTAAGTTCTCAGTGCCTTTTAGGGAGTTGGATAATTGCTCTCCTGTCGCATAGAGGATCTTTGAAAAACAAGGAAAAGTGGTTTTGCAGCAGGTTCACAAAAACATACGGAACATCTTTAATATTTTTGCATAAGTCCTTAAAAACAGTTTATAATCTTTAAATAATATTTTTGCAGCAATTCCTAAAAAACAACAACAACACTGTTGCCATATAGAAGATCTTTGTCTTCTAGATAATCTTTGACAAAAGAGCAGAGTGCTCTTGTCATATAAAGGCTCTTTGACTAGTTTTTTTGCAATAGGTACTCCAAAACAGATGAACACTATTTTCATATATAGGATCTTTGACTAGAATATTTGGAGTAGGTCCTCAAAAACAGCATGGGAACTTTGTTCTTCTAGATAATCTTTGACAACTGTTTTTACAAAGAACATATAACCTCCTTGACTAGCTGTTGTCTTATCAAGGCTCTTTGACTAGCATTTCTTGCAGTAGATCTTCAAAAGCAACAAAGTGTTTCTGTCATAAGAGTATTTTTTGCTGGAGGTCGTCAAAAACGGCAGTGACTGTCCTATTGTGCAGAGGATCTTTGAAAAGTGTTTTTGAAGAAGGTGCCTGTGCCATATAGAGGATCTTTGACAAGCATTTTTGCAGAAGATCTTCATAAACAGCAACATGCTCAGTTGTATAGCAAATCTTTGACTGGTATTTTTTTTTTGCAGTCAGTCCCTTAAAACCAGAAGAATAATTTTGTCATATAACTGATCTTTGACAAAAAATTTCCATAGTAGATCCTCAAAAACAGCATGGGAACTTTGTTCTTCTAGATAATCTTTGACAAGTGTTTTTACAAAGAACAGCAGACTGGTTCTGTCATGTATAACCTCCTTGAGTAGCTGTTGTCTTATCAAGGATCTTTGACTAGCATTTCTTGCAGTAGATCCTCAAAAACAACAAAGTGTTTCTGTCATAAGAGTATTTTTTGCTGGAGGTTATCAAAAACGGCAGCGACTGTCCTTTTGTGCAGAGGATCTTTGACAAATGTTTTTGAAGTAGGTGCCGGTGCCATATAGAGGATCTTTGACAAGCATTTTTGCAGAAAATCTTCATAAACAGCAAAGTGCTCAGTTGTATAGCGGATCTTTGACTAGTATTTTTTTGCAGTCAGTCCCTTAAAACCAGAAGAATAATTTTGTCATATAACTGATCTTTGACAAAAATTTCCGTAGTAGGTCCTCAAAAACAGCATGGGAACTTTGTTCTTCTAGATAATCTTTGACAAGTGTTTTTACAAAGAACAGCAGACTGGTTCTGTCATGTATAACCTCCTTGACTAGCTGTTGTCTTATCAAGGATCTTTGACTAGCATTTCTTGCAGTAGATCATCAAAAACAACAACGTGTTTCTGTCATAAGAGTATGTTTTGCTTTAGGTCATCAAAAACAGCAGTGGCTGTCCTTTTGTGCAGAGGATCTTTGACAAATGTTTTTGAAGTAGGTGCCGGTGCCATATAGAGGATCTTTGACGAGCATTTTTGCAGAATATCTTCATAAACAGCAACATGCTCAGTTGTATAGCAAATCTTTGACTGGTATTTCTTTTTGCAGTCAGTCCCTTAAAACCAGAAGAATAATTGTGTCATATAACTGATCTTTGACACAAATTTCCGTAGTAGGTCCCCAAAAACAGCACGGGAACTTCTTTCTTCTTGATAATCTTTGACAAAAGAGCAGAGTGCTCTTGTCATATAAAGGCTCTTTGACTAGTTTTTTTGCAATGGGTACTCCAAAACAGATGAACACTATTTTCATATATAGGATCTTTGACTAGAACATTTGGAGTAGGTCCTCAAAAACAGCATGGGAACTTTGTTCTTCTAGATAATCTTTGACAAGTGTTTTTACAAAGAACAGCAGACTGGTTCTGTCATGTATAACCTCCTTGACTAGGATCTTTGACTAGCATTTCTTGCAGTAGATCCTCAAAAACAACAAAGTGTTTCTGTCAATAAGAGTATTTTTTTGCTGGAGGTCATCAAAAACGGCAGTGACTGTCCTATTGTGCAGAGGATCTTTGACAAGTGTTTTTGAAGTAGGTGCCTGTGCCATATAGAGGATCTTTGTCTTCTAGATAATCTTTGACAAAAGAGCAGACTACTCTTGTCAGATAAAGGCTCTTCGACTAGTTTTTTTTTGCAATAGGTACTCCAAAACAGATGAACACTATTTTCATATATAGGATCTTTGCCTAGAATATTTGGAGTAGGTCCTCAAAAACAGCATGGGAACTTTGTTCTTCTAGATAATCTTTGACAAGTGTTTTTACAAAGAACAGCAGACTGGTTCTGTCATGTATAACCTCCTTGACTAGCTGTTGTCTTATCAAGGATCTTTGACTAGCATTTCTTGCAGTAGATCATCAAAAACAACAACGTGTTTCTGTCATAAGAGTATGTTTTGCTTTAGGTCATCAAAAACAGCAGTGGCTGTCCTTTTGTGCAGAGGATCTTTGACAAATGTTTTTGAAGTAGGTGCCGGTGCCATATAGAGGATCTTTGACGAGCATTTTTGCAGAATATCTTCATAAACAGCAAAGTGCTCAGTTGTGTAGCGGATCTTTGACTAGTATTTTTTTGCAGTCAGTCCCTTAAAACCAGAAGAATAATTTTGTCATATAACTGATCTTTGACAAACATTTTCGTGGTAGGTCCTCAAAAACAGCACGGGAACTTCTTTCTTCTTGATAATCTTTGACAAAAGAGCAGAGTGCTCTTGTCATATAAAGGCTCTTTGACTAGTTTTTTTGCAATAGGTACTCCAAAACAGATGAACACTATTTTCATGTATAGGATCTTTGACTAGAATACTTGGAGTAGGTCCTCAAAAACAGCATGGGAACTTTGTTCTTCTAGATAATCTTTGACAAGTGTTTTTACAAAGAACATATAACCTCCTTGACTAGCTGTTGTCTTATCAAGGATCTTTGACTAGCATTTATTGCAGTAGATCCTCAAAAACAACAAAGTGTTTCTGTCATAAGAGTATTTTTTTGCTGGAGGTCATCAAAAACGGCAGTGACTGTCCTATTGTGCAGAGGATCTTTGACAAGTGTTTTTGAAGAAGGTGCCTGTGCCATATAGAGGATCTTTGACAAGCATTTTTGCAGAAGATCTTCATAAACAGCAACATGCTCAGTTGTATAGCAAATCTTTGACTGGTATTTTTTTTGCAGTCAGTCCCTTAAAACCAGAAGAATAATTTTGTCATATAACTGATCTTTGACAAAAATGTCCGTAGTAGGTCCTCAAAAACAGCACGGGAACTTCTTTCTTCTTGATAATCTTTGACAAAAGAGCAGAGTGCTCTTGTCATATAAAGGCTCTTTGACTAGTTTTTTTGCAATAGGTACTCCAAAACAGATGAACACTATTTTCATATATAGGATCTTTGACTAGAATATTTGGAGTAGGTCCTCAAAAACAGCATGGGAACTTTGTTCTTCTAGATAATCTTTGACAAGTGTTTTTACAAAGAACAGCAGACTGGTTCTGTCATGTATAACCTCCTTGACTAGGATCTTTGACTAGCATTTCTTGCAGTAGATCCTCAAAAACAACAAAGTGTTTCTGTCATAAGAGTATTTTTTGCTGGAGGTCATCAAAAACGGCAGTGACTGTCCTATTGTGCAGAGGATCTTTGAAAAGTGTTTTTGAAGAAGGTGCCTGTGCCATATACAGGATCTTTGACAAGCATTTTTGCAGAAGATCTTCATAAACAGCAAAGTGCTCAATTGTATAGCGGATCTTTGACTAGTATTTTTTTTGCAGTCAGTCCCTTAAAACCAGAAGAATAATTTTGTCATATAACTGATCTTTGACAAAAATGTCCGTAGTAGGTCCTCAAAAACAGCATGGGAACTTTGTTCTTCTAGATAATCTTTGACAAGTGTTTTTACAAAGAACAGCAGACTGGTTCTGTCATGTATAACCTCCTTGACTAGCTGTTGTCTTATCAAGGATCTTTGACTAGAATGTCTTGCAGTAGATCCTCAAAAACAACAAAGTGTTTCTGTCATAAGAGTATGTTTTGCTGTAGGTCATCAAAAACAGCAGTGGCTGTCCTATTGTGCAGAGGATCTTTGACAAGTGTTTTTGAAGTAGGTGCCATATAGAGGATCTTTGACGAGCATTTTTGCAGAATATCTTCATAAACAGCAAAGTGCTCAGTTGTATAGCGGATCTTTGACTAGTATTTTTTTGCAGTCAGTCCCTTAAAACCAGAAGAATAATTTTGTCATATAACTGATCTTTGACAAACATTTTCGTGGTAGGTCCTCAAAAACAGCACGGGAACTTCTTTCTTCTTGATAATCTTTGACAAAAGAGCAGAGTGCTCTTGTCATATAAAGGCTCTTTGACTAGTTTTTTTGCAATAGGTACTCCAAAACAGATGAACACTATTTTCATGTATAGGATCTTTGACTAGAATATTTTGAGTAGGTCCTCAAAAACAGCATGGGAACTTTGTTCTTCTAGATAATCTTTGACAAGTGTTTTTACAAAGAACATATAACCTCCTTGACTAGCTGTTGTCTTATCAAGGATCTTTGACTAACATTTCTTGCAGTAGATCATCAAAAACAACAAAGAATTTCTGTCATAAGAGTATGTTTTGCTGTAGGTCATCAAAAACAGCAGTGGCTGTCCTATTGTGCAGAGGATCTTTGACAAGTGTTTTTGAAGTAGGTGCCATATAAAGGATCTTTGACGAGCATTTTTGCAGAAGATCATCATAAACAGCAAAGTGCTCAGTTGTATAGCGGATCTTTGACTAGTATTTTTTTGCAGTCAGTCCCTTAAAACCAGAAGAATCATTTTGTCATATAACTGATCTTTGACAAAAATGTCCGTAGTAGGTCCTCAAAAACAGCATGGGAACTTTGTTCTTCTAGATAATCTTTGACAAGTGTTTTTACAAAGAACAGCAGACTGGTTCTGTCATGTATAACCTCCTTGACTAGCTGTTGTCTTATCAAGGCTCTTTGACTAGCATTTCTTGCAGTAGATCCTCAAAAACAACAAAGTGTTTCTGTCATAAGAGTATTTTTTGCTGTAGGTCATCAAAGACAGCAGTGGCTGTCCTATTGTGCAGAGGATCTTTGAAAAGTGTTTTTGAAGAAGGTGCCTGTGCCATATAGAGGATCTTTGACAAGCATTTTTGCAGAAGATCATCATAAACAGCAAAGTGCTCAGTTGTATAGCGGATCTTTGACTAGTATTTTTTTGCAGTCAGTCCCTTAAAACCAGAAGAATCATTTTGTCATATAACTGATCTTTGACAAAAATTTCCGTAGTAGGTCCTCAAAAACAGCATGGGAACTTTGTTCTTCTAGATAATCTTTGACAAGTGTTTTTACAAAGAACAGCAGACTGGTTCTGTCATGTATAACCTCCTTGACTAGGATCTTTGACTAGCATTTCTTGCAGTAGATCCTCAAAAACAACAAAGTGTTTCTGTCATAAAAGTATTTTTTTGCTGGAGGTCATCAAAAGCGGAAGTGACTGTCCTATTGTGCAGAGGATCTTTGACAAGTGTTTTTGAAGTAGGTGCCTGTGCCATATAGAGGATCTTTGTCTTCTAGATAATCTTTGACAAAAGAGCAGAGTACTCTTGTCAGATAAAGGCTCTTCGACTAGTTTTTTTTGCAATAGGTACTCTAAAACAGATGAACACTATTTTCATATATAGGATCTTTGCCTAGAATATTTGGAGTAGGTCCTCAAAAACAGCATGGGAACTTTGTTCTTCTAGATAATCTTTGACAAGTGTTTTTACAAAGAACAGCAGACTGGTTCTGTCATGTATAACCTCCTTGACTAGCTGTTGTCTTATCAAGGATCTTTGACTAACATTTCTTGCAGTAGATCTTCAAAAACAACAAAGTGTTTCTGTCATAAGAGTATGTTTTGCTGTAGGTCATCGAAAACAGCAGTGGCTGTCCTATTGTGCAGAGGATCTTTGACAAGTCTTTTTGAAGTAGGTGCCATATAGAGGATCTTTGACGAGCATTTTTGCAGAATATCTTCATAAACAGCAAAGTGCTCAGTTGTATAGCGGATCTTTGACTAGTATTTTTTTGCAGTCAGTCCCTTAAAACCAGAAGAATAATTTTGTCATATAACTGATCTTTGACAAACATTTTCGTGGTAGGTCCTCAAAAACAGCACGGGAACTTCTTTCTTCTTGATAATCTTTGACAAAAGAGCAGAGTGCTCTTGTCATATAAAGGCTCTTTGACTAGTTTTTTTGCAATAGGTACTCCAAAACAGATGAACACTATTTTCATATATAGGATCTTTGACTAGAATATTTGGAGTAGGTCCTCAAAAACAGCATGGGAACTTTGTTCTTCTAGATAATCTTTGACAACTGTTTTTACAAAGAACATATAACCTCCTTGACTAGCTGTTGTCTTATCAAGGATCTTTGACTAACATTTCTTGCAGTAGATCATCAAAAACAACAAAGTGTTTCTGTCATAAGAGTATGTTTTGCTGTAGGTCATCAAAAACAGCAGTGGCTGTCCTATTGTGCAGAGGATCTTTGACAAGTGTTTTTGAAGTAGGTGCCATATAGAGGATCTTTGACGAGCATTTTTGCAGAATATCTTCATAAACAGCAAAGTGCTCAGTTGTATAGCGGATCTTTGACTAGTATTTTTTTGCAGTCAGTCCCTTAAAACCAGAAGAATAATTTTGTCATATAACTGATCTTTGACAAACATTTTCGTGGTAGGTCCTCAAAAACAGCACGGGAACTTCTTTCTTCTTGATAATCTTTGACAAAAGAGTAGAGTGCTCTTGTCATATAAAGGCTCTTTGACTAGTTTTTTTGCAATGGGTACTCCAAAACAGATGAACACTATTTTCATATATAGGATCTTTGACTAGAACATTTGGAGTAGGTCCTCAAAAACAGCATGGGAACTTTGTTCTTCTAGATAATCTTTGACAAGTGTTTTTACAAAGAACAGCAGACTGGTTCTGTCATGTATAACCTCCTTGACTAGGATCTTTGACTAGCATTTCTTGCAGTAGATCCTCAAAAACAACAAAGTGTTTCTGTCATAAGAGTATTTTTTGCTGGAGTTCATCAAAAACGGCAGTGACTGTCCT
Source organism: Nerophis lumbriciformis (assembly GCF_033978685.3). NCBI lineage: Eukaryota > Metazoa > Chordata > Actinopteri > Syngnathiformes > Syngnathidae > Nerophis > Nerophis lumbriciformis. The sequence goes on from NC_084550.2 coordinate 6,164,871, forward strand.
ATTGTGCAGAGGATCTTTGACAAGTGTTTTTGAAGTAGGTGCCGGTGCCATATAGAGGATCTTTGACAAGCATTTTTGCAGAATATCTTCATAAACAGCAAAGTGCTCAGTTGTATAGCGGATCTTTGACTAGTATTTTTTTGCAGTCAGTCCCTTAAAACCAGAAGAATAATTTTGTCATATAACTGATCTTTGACAAACATTTTCGTAGTAGGTCCTCAAAAACAGCATGGGAACTTCTTTCTTCAAGATAATCTTTGACAAGTGTTTTCGCAAACAACAGCCGACTGGTTCTGTCATTTATAAGCTCCTTGACTAGCTGTTTTTGCAGTAGGTCATCAAAAACAAAAGAACACTTTTGTCATATAGAGGATCTCTGAGTGTTTTTGCAGCAGGTTCATAAAAACAGCAAGAAACCTCTGATCTTTAGTAGCATTGTTGCGTTAGTCCTTAAAAACAGCAGAGCGCTTTTGTCATGTATAGGATCTTCGACGAGCATTTTTTGGAGTGCATCCTCAAAAACAGCAGCGGCTCACTGTAGCAGGTTCACAAAAACATATGGAAGATCTTTAACATTTTTGCATAAGTCCTTAAAAACAGCTTATAATCTTTAAATAATATTTTTGCAATACTTCCTAAAAAAACAACAACACTGTTGTCATATAGAAGATCTTTACAAGTGTTATTGCAGTAGGTTCTCACAAACAGCATGCGGCTTCAGTCAAGGATCTTGGACATGCATTGGTGCAATAGGTACCTAAAAACAGCAGAACATCTGTGCCATTTAGAAGAAAAGTGTTTTTGTAGTACTGCAGGTCCTCAAAAACAACAAAGTGTTTCTGTCATAAGAGTATTTTTGCTGTAGGTCATCAAAAACAGCAGTGGCTGTCCTGTTGTGCAGAGGATCTTTGACAACTGTTTTTGAAGTAGGTGCCGGTGCCATATAGAGGATCTTTGACAAGCATTTTTGCAGAAGATCTTCATAAACAGCAACGTGCTCAGTTGGATAGCAAATCTTTGACTGGTATTTTTTTGTTGTTGCAGTCAGTCCCTTAAAACCAGAAGAATTATTTTGTCATATAACTGATCTTTGACTAGAATATTTTTAGTAGGTCCTCAAAAACAGCACGGGAACTTCTTTCTTCTAGATAATCTTTGACAAGTGTTTTCGCAAACAACAGCCGACTGGTTCTGTCATTTATAAGCTCCTTGACTAGCTGTTTTTGCAGTAGGTCGTCAAAAACAAAAGAGCACTTTTGTCATATAGAGGATCTTTAACTAGCTGTTTTTGCTGTAGGTCCTTCAAAACAGCAAAGGTGATTTTGTCTTATCAAGGATCTTTGACAAACATTTTTGCAGTAGATCCTCAAAAACACCAGACTGCTATTGTCATATAAAGGCTCTTTGACAATTGATGTTTTGCAATAGGTCCTCCAAAACAGATGAACACTGTTTTCATACATAGGATCTTTGACTAGCAACTTTTGCTGCAGGTCCTCAAAGGCAGCAAAGGTGATTTTGTCTTATCAAGGATCTTTGACTAGCATTTCTTGCAGTAGATCCTCAATAAGAGCAAATTAACTATTTTTGTAGTTGATTTTAAAAGCAGCCGAGTGATTCTGTTATATAGAGGATCTTTGACTGACAGTCTTGCAGTAGGTCCTCTGAAATAGCAGAAGACTTTTGCCATATAGATGATCTTTGACAAGTTTTTTTTTGGTAGAACCTCCTTCTGTCAATTTAAAATATATTGTCCTAGCATTGTTGCAACTGGTCCTCAAAAACAGCAGAAGACTTTTGCCATAAAGATGATCTTTGACAAGTGTTTTTGTCGTAGATCCCCCTTCTGTCATGTAAAATATATTGTCCTAGCATTGTTGCAACTGGCCTTCAAAAACAGCAGAACACTTTTGCCATAAAGATGATCTTTGACAAGTGTTTTTTGTCGTAGATCCCCCTTATGTCATGTAAAATATTTTGTCCTAGCATTGTTGCAACAGGTCCTCAAAAACAGCAGAAGACTTTTGTCATGTAGATGATCTTTGACGAGTGTTTTTTTGTCGTAGATCCCCCTTCTGTCATGTAAAATATATTGTCCTAGCATTGTTGCAACTGGTCCTCAAAAACAGCAGAAGACTTTTGCCATATAGATGATCTTTGACAAGTGTTTTTGTCGTAGATCCCCCTTCTGTCATGTAAAATATATTGTCCTAGCATTGTTGCAACTGGTCCTCAAAAACAGCAAAATACTTTTGCCATATAGATGATCTTTGACAAGTGTTTTTGTCGTAGATCCCCCTTCTGTCATGTAAAATATATTGTCCTAGCATTGTTGCAACTGGTCTTCAAAAACAGCAGAACACTTTTGTCATATAGATGATCTTTAACAAGTGTTTTTGTGGTAGATCCCCCTTCTGTCATGTAAAATATATTGTCCTAGCACTGTTGCAACTGGTCCTCAAAAACAGCAGAAGACGTATGTCATATAGATGATCTTTGACAAGTGTTTTTTGTCGTAGATCCCCCTTCTGTCATGTAAAATATATTGTCCTAGCATTGTTGCAACTGGTCCTCAAAAACAGCAGAACACTTTTGCCATATAGATGATCTTTGACAAGTGTTTTTTGTCGTAGATCCCCCTTCTGTCATGTAAAATATGTTGTCCTAGCATTGTTGCAACTGGTCCTCAAAAAGAGCAGAAGACTTTTGACATGTAGATGATCTTTGACAAGTGTTTTTTGTCGTAGATCCCCCTTCTGTCATGTAAAATATATTGTCCTAGCATTGTTGCAACAGGTCCTCAAAAACAGCAGAAGACTTTTGCCATATAGATGATCTTTGACAAGTGTTTTTGTGGTAGATCCCCCTTCTGTCATGTAAAATATATTGTCCTAGCATTGTTGCAACTGGTCCTCAAAAACAGCAGAACACTTTTGCCATATAGATTATCTTTGACAAGTGTTTTTGTGGTAGATCCCCCTTCTGTCATGTAAAATATATTGTCCTAGCATTGTTGCAACTGGTCCTCAAAAACAGCAGAAGACTTTTGCCATAATAGATGAGCTTTGACAAGTGTTTTTGTCGTAGATCCCCCTTCTGTCATGTAAAACATATTGTCCTAGAATTGTTGCAACAGGTCGTCAAAAACAGCAGAAGAATTTTGTCATATACATAGATGATCTTTGACAAGTGTTTTTTGTCCTAGATCCCCCTTCTGTCATGTAAAATATATTGTCCTAGCATTGTTGCAACTGGTCCTCAAAAACAGCAGAACACTTTTGCCATATAGATGATCTTTGACAAGTGTTTTTTGTCGTAGATCCCCCTTCTGTCATGTAAAATATATTGTCCTGGCATTGTTGCAACTGGTCCTCAAAAACAGCAGAAGAATTTTGCCATATAGATGATCTTTGACAAGTGTTTTTTGTCGTAGATCCCCCTTCTGTCATGTAAAATATATTGTCCTAGCATTGTTGCAACAGGTCCTCAAAAACAGCAGAAGACTTTTGCTATATAGATGATCTTTGACAAGTGTTTGTTGTCTTAGATCCCCCTTCTGTCATGTAAAATATATTGTCCCAGCATTGTTGCAACTGGTCCTCAAAAACAGCAGAAGACTTTTGTCATATACTGTAGATGATCTTTGACAAATGTTTTTTGTTGTAGATCCCCTTTCTGTCATGTAACATATATTGTCCTAGCATTGTTGCAACTGGTCCTCAAAAACAGCAGAACACTTTTGCCATATAGATGATCTTTGACAAGTGTTTTTGTCGTAGATCCCCCTTCTGTCATGTAAAATATATTGTCCTAGCATTGTTGCAACTGGTCCTCAAAAACAGCAGAACATTTTTGCCATATAGATGATCTTTGACAAGTGTTTTTTGTCGTAGATCCCCCTTCTGTCATGTAAAATATATTGTCCTAGCATTGTTGCAACTGGTCCTCAAAAACAGCAGAACATTTTTGCCATATAGATGATCTTTGACAAGTCTTTTTTGTCGTAGATCCCCCTTCTGTCATGTAAAATATATTGTCCTAGCATTGTTGCAACTGGTCCTCAAAAACAGCAGAAGACTTTTGCCATATAGATTATCTTTGACAAGTGTTTTTGTGGTAGATCCCCCTTCTGTCATGTAAAATATATTGTCCTAGCATTGTTGCAACAGGTCCTCAAAAACAGCAGAAGACTTTTGTCATATAGATGATCTTTGACAAGTGTTTTTTTGTCGTAGATCCCCCTTCTGTCATGTAAAATATATTGTCCTAGCATTGTTGCGACTGGTCCTCAAAAACAGAAGAAGAGTTTTGTCATATACATAGATGATCTTTGACAAGTGTTTTTTTGTCGTAGATCCCCCTTCTGTCATGTAAAATATATTGTCCTAGCATTGTTGCAACTGGTCCTCAAAAACAGCAGAACACTTTTGCTATATTGATGATCTTTGACAAGTGGTTTTGTCGTAGATCCCCCTTCTGTCATGTAAAATATATTGTCCTAGCATTGTTGCAACTGGTCCTCAAAAACAGCAGAAGACTTATGTCATATAGATGATCTTTGACAAGTGTTTTTTGTCGTAGATCCCCCTTCTGTCATGTAAAATATATTGTCCTAGCATTGTTGCAACAGGTCCTCAAAAACAGCAGAACACTTTTGCCATATAGATGATCTTTGACAAGTGTTTTTGTGGTAGATCCCCCTTCTGTCATGTAAAATATATTGTCCTAGCATTGTTGCAACTGGTCCTCAAAAACAGCAGAAGACTTTTGTCATATAGATGATCTTTGACAAGTGTTTTTTTGTCGTAGATACCCCTTCTGTCATGTAAAATATATTGTCCTAGCATTGTTGCAACAGGTCCTCAAAAACAGCAGAAGACTTTTGTCGTATAGATGATCTTTGACAAGTGTTTTTTGTGGTAGATCCCCCTTCTGTCATGTAAAATATATTGTCCTAGCATTGTTGCAACAGGTCCTCAAAAACAGCAGAAGACTTTTGCCATATAGATGATCTTTGACAAGTGTTTTTGTGGTAGATCCCCCTTCTGTCATGTAAAATATATTGTCCTAGCATTTTTGCAACTGGTCCTCAAAAACAGCAGAAGACTTTTGTCATATAGATGATCTTTGACAAGTGTTTTTTTGTCGTAGATACCCCTTCTGTCATGTAAAATATATTGTCCTAGCATTGTTGCAACTGGTCCTCAAAAACAGCAGAAGACTTTTGCCATATAGATGATCTTTGACAAGTGTTTTTGTGGTAGATCCCCCTTCTGTCATGTAAAATATATGTTTTTGCAGTAGATCTTCAAAATGAGCAGAGCACAACGGTCATATAGAGGATCTTTGACTAACATTTGTGCAGTAGGCTTACTGAAAAATTGAAGTACACTTTTGCCATATAGATGATCTTTGACAAGATTTTTTTGCAGTAAGTTTCTAGGGGTAAATGTTTGTTATTCCGGTGGAGCTCCAGAGCTTTTTCCGTCCTCCGAGTGGGCTCCCACTGAGCTCCCACTGAGCTCAGACCTCCCACTGTGACCTTCGGGGCCACAAACACTCTTTCATGTCCGTCGTCGACACGCGCAGGAAAAGCTTGAAATGTGAGCCGGCGGTCCTCACGGCGTAGGGACGTCCTGGCGTCCACCAGCTCTACCGTGGGAGCCCACCCAGCATCTCTCCTCGACAAACCTTCACCACTGCGGCAAACACGGAGGTGCAGAGGAAAAGGACACGTGATCGATTCCCCAGCCCGGCTCTAATGAGAGGATCCTGCGGGGTCGCAGGGTTTAAAGACGAGGCCATTAAAGAAGACAGGAAGCTGGATTCACACGCCAATCAATTGTCACCAACAGGGGTTAACTTATTTTTACACTTAAAGACCCTGACCTTGATGCTGCAACGTTTAGTCGACATGATGATTATGAAAAGGAATCGACAAAGATTTGCTATTGTTGACGAGACACTTGATAACATTCTAACTCTCCCACCCCCTGGCTAAATGAGCCCGCCCAGCACTTGTAAAACAGCAGGCTTTGCTACATGTCTTAAAAAAGTGTTGTCCGTCACGTTATTTAATGTGCATTCAATGTCATTCAATATGGTCTTTTAAAGTGGTCCTTCACCTCATTTAAAGTGGGCGGCAATGTCATTTAATGTATTCTATCACTTCATTTAATGTGGTCTGTCATGCGTCTTTTAAAGTGGCCCAACACCTCTTTTAATGTGGTCTGTCCGTCATTTAATGTAGGCTGTCATTTGTCATTTAAAGTGGCCCATCACGTCTTTTAGTGTGGTCCATCGTGTCATTTAACGTGGTCCATTGTGTCATTTAAGGTGGCCCATCACGTCATTTAATGTGGCCCGTCACATCATTAATTGCGGCCTGTTACGTCATTTAATGTGGTCCATCGTGTCATTTAAAGTGGTCTGTCACATCATTTAATGTGGTCCATCGTGTCATTTATTGTGGCCCATCACGTCATTTATTGTCTATTACGTCATTTAGTATGGCCCATCACATCATTGAATGTGGCCCATCACGTCATTTAGAATGTCCATCACGTCATTTAAGGTGGTCCATCAAGTCATTTATTGTGGCCTATCACGTCATTTGTGGCCCATCACATCATTAAGTGGCCCATCACATCATTTATTGTGGCCCATCACGTCATTTATTGTGGCCATCACGTCTTATAAAATGGTTCATTACGTATTTTAAAGTGGCCCATCACGTCATTTAAGTAGGCCCATCACATCATTTAATGTGGCCCATCACGTCATTTAATATGACCCAGCACATCATTTAAATTGGCCCAGCACATCATTTAATTTGGCCCAGCACATCATTTAAGGTGGCCCAGCACATCATTTAAGGTGGCCCATCACGTCATTTAAGGTGACCCAGCACATCATTTGTGGCCCAGCACATCATTTATTGTGGCCCAGCACATCATTTAAAGTGGCCCAACACGTCTTTTAGTGTGGTCCATCGTGTCATTTAATGTGGTCCATTCTGTCATTTAATTTGGCCCGTCACGTCATTTATTGTGGCCTCTTACGTCATTTAATGTGGTCCATCGTGTCATTTAAAGTGGTCTGTCACATCATTTAATGTGGTCCATCGTGTCATTTATTGTGGTCTATTGTGTCATTTATGGTGGCCCATCACGTCATTTATTGTCTATTACGTCATTTATTGTGGCCCATCACATCATTTAAAGTGGTCCATCACGTCATTTAGAATGTCCATCACATCATTTAAGGTGGTCCATCAAGTCATTCATTGTGGCCTATCACGTCATTTGTGGCCCATCACATCATTTAACGTGGCCCATCACGTCATTTATTGTGGCCCATCACGTCATTTATTGTGGCCCATCACGAATTTAATGTGGCCCATCACGTCATTTAATGTGACCCAGTACATCATTTAAATTGGCCCATTGAGTCATTTAAGGTGGCCATCACGTCTTATAAAATGGTTCATTACGTATTTTAAAGTGGCCCATCACGTCATTTAAGTAGGCCCATCACATCATTTAAATTGACTCATCACGCCATTTAAAGTGGCCCAGCACATCATTTAATGTGGCCCATCACGTCATTTAAGGTGACCCAGCACATCATTTGTGGCCCAGCACATCATTTGTGGCCCAGCACATCATTTATTGTGGCCCATCACGTCATTTATTGTGGCCCATCACGTCATTTAAGGTGACCCAGCACATCATTTGTGGCCCAGCACATCATTTGTGGCCCAGCACATCATTTATTGTGGCCCATCACGTCATTTAAGGTGGCCATCACGTCATTTAAGGTGACCAAGCACGTCATTTAAGGAGGCCCATCACGTCATTTATTGTGGCCCAGCACGTAATTTAATTTGGCCCATCACGTCATTTAATGTGGCCTATCACGTCAATTATTGTGGCCTATCACGTCAGTTAAAGTGGCCCATCACATCATTTAAGTTGGCCCATTGTGTCATTTAAGATGGCCATCACCTCTTTTAATGTGGTCTGTCCGTCATTTAATGTAGGCTGTCATTTGTCATTTAAAGTGGCCCATCACGTCTTTTAGTGTGGTCTGCCATGTCATTTAATGTGGTCCATTGTGTCATTAACGTGGCCCATCATGTCATTTATTGTGGCCCGTCACTTCATTTAATGTGGCCCGTCACATCATTTATTGTGGCCTGTTACGTCATTTAATGTGGTCCATCGTGTCATTTAAAGTGGTCTGTCACATCATTTAATGTGGTCCATCGTGTCATTTATTGTGGTCTATTGTGTCATTTATGGTGGCCCATCACGTCATTTATTGTCTATTACGTCATTTATTGTGGCCCATCACATCATTTAAAGTGGTCCATCACGTCATTTAGAATGTCCATCACATCATTTAAGGTGGTCCATCAAGTCATTGTGGCCTATCACGTCATTTGTGGCCCATCACATCATTTAATGTGGCCCATCGCATCATTTATTGTGGCCCATCACGTCATTTATTGTGGCCCATCACGTCATTTATTGTGGCCCATCACGAATTTAAAGTGGCCCATCACGTAATTTAAAGTGGCCCATCACATCATTTAAGTTGGCCCATTGCGTCATTTAAGGTGGCCATCATGTCTTATAAAATGGTTCATTACGTATTTTAAAGTGGCCCATCACGTCATTTAAGTTGGCCCATTGCGTCATTTAAGGTGGCCATCACGTCTTATAAAATGGTTCATTACGTATTTTAAAGTGGCCCATCACGTCATTTAAGTAGGCCCATCACATCATTTAAATTGGCTCATCACGTCATTTAAGGTGGCCATCACGTCTTATAAAATGGCTCATTACGTATTTTAAAGTGGCCCATCACATCATTTAAGCTGGCCCATTGCGTCATTTAAGGTGGCCATCACGTCTTATAAAATGGTTCATTACGTATTTTAAAGTGGCCCATCACGTCATTTAAGTAGGCCCATCACATCATTTAAATTGGCTCATCACGCCATTTAATGTGGCCCATCACGTCATTTAATGTGGCCCATCACGTCATTTAATGTGACCCAGCACATCATTTAATTTGGCCCAGCACATCATTTAAAGTGGCCCAGCACATCATTTAATGTGGCCCATCACGTCATTTAAGGTGACCCAGCACATCATTTGTGGCCCAGCACATCATTTAAGTGGCCCAGCACATCATTTAAAGTGGCCCATCACGTCATTTAAGGTGACCCAGCACATCATTTATTGTGGCCCAGCACATTATTTAAGGTGGCCCATCACGTCATTTAAGGTGACCCAGCACGTCATTTAAAGTGGCCCATCACGTCATTTATTGTGGCCCATCACGTCATTTATTGTGGCCCATCACATCATTTATTGTGGCCCATTGCGTCATTTAAGGTGGCCATCACGTCTTATAATAGGGTTCATTACGTATTTTAAAATGGCCCATCACGTCATTTAATTAGGCCCATCACGTCATTTAATGTGACCAGCACATCATTTAAATTGGCCCAGCACATCATTTAATGTGGCCCATCACATCATTTAATGTGGCCCAGCACATCATTTATTGTGACCCAGCACGACATTTAATGGGCCCATCACGTCATTTATTGTGGCCCATCACGTAATTTATTGTGGCCCATCACACCATTTATGTGGCCCATTGCGTCATTTAAGGTGGCCATCACGTCTTATAATATGGTTCATTACGTATTTTAAAGTGGCCCATCACGTCATTTAATTAGACCCATCACGTCATTTAATGTGACCCAGCACATCATTTAAATTGGCCCATCACATCATTTAATGTGACCCAGCACATCATTTAATTTGGCCCAGCACATCATTAAGTGGCCCATCACGTCATTTAATGTGACCCAGTACATCATTTAAATTGGCCCAGCACATCATTTAATGAGGCCCATCACGTCATTTAAGGTGACCCAGCACATCATTTAAAGTGGCCCAGCACGTCATTTATTGTGGCCCATCACGTCATTTAAGGTGACCCAGCACGTCATTTATTGTGGCCCATCACGTCATTTATTGTGGCCCAGCACGTCATTTATTGTGGCCCATCACGTAATTTAAGGTGGCCCATCACACCATTTATGTGGCCCATTGCGTCATTTAAGGTGGCCATCACGTCTTATAATATGGTTCATTACGTATTTTAAAGTGGCCCATCACGTCATTTAATTAGGCCCATCACGTCATTTAATGTGACCCAGCACATCATTTAAATTGGCCCATCACATCATTTAATGTGACCCAGCACATCATTTAATTTGGCCCAGCACATCATTAAGTGGCCCATCACGTCATTTAATGTGACCCAGTACATCATTTAAATTGGCCCAGCACATCATTTAATGAGGCCCATCACGTCATTTAAGGTGACCCAGCACATCATTTAAAGTGGCCCAGCACGTCATTTATTGTGGCCCATCACGTCATTTAAGGTGACCCAGCACGTCATTTATTGTGGCCCATCACGTCATTTATTGTGGCCCAGCACGTCATTTATTGTGGCCCATCACGTAATTTAAGGTGGCCCATCACACCATTTATGTGGCCCATTGCGTCATTTAAGGTGGCCATCACGTCTTATAATATGGTTCATTACGTATTTTAAAGTGGCCCATCACGTCATTTAATTAGGCCCATCACGTCATTTAATGTGACCCAGCACATCATTTAAATTGGCCCATCACATCATTTAATGTGACCCAGCACATCATTTAATTTGGCCCAGCACATCATTAAGTGGCCCATCACGTCATTTAATGTGACCCAGTACATCATTTAAATTGGCCCAGCACATCATTTAATGAGGCCCATCACGTCATTTAAGGTGACCCAGCACATCATTTAAAGTGGCCAAGCACGTCATTTATCGCGGCCCATCACGTCATTTAAGGTGACCCAGCACGTCATTTATTGTGGCCCATCACGTCATTTATTGTGGCCCAGCACGTCATTTATTGTGGCCCATCACATCATTTAAGGTGGCCCATTGCGTCATTTAAGGTGGCCATCACGTCTTATAATATGGTTCTTTATGTATTTTAAATTGGCCCACCACATCATTTAAATAGGCCCATCACGTCATTTAATGTGACCCAGCACATCATTTAAATCTGGCCCAGCAAATAAATTTAACGTGGCCCATCACGTCATTTAATGTGACCCAGCACATCATTTAAATTGGCCCAGCACATCATTAAGTGGCCCATCACGTCATTTAATGTGACCCAGCACATCATTTAATTTGGCCCAGCACATCATTAAGTGGCCCATCACGTCATTTAATATGACCCAGCACATCATTTAAAGTGGCCCATCACGTCATTTAATGTGACCCAGCACATCATTTAAATTGGCCCAGCACGTCATTTATTGTGGCCCATCACGTCATTTAAGGTGACCCAGCACATCATTTAATGTGGCCCAGCACATCATTTAATTTGGCCCATCACGTCATTTAAGGTGGCCCATCACGTCATTTAAGGTGACCCATCACGTCATTTATTGTGGCCCATCACATCATTTAAGGTGGACCGTTGCGTCATTTAATGTGGCCATCACGTCTTATAATATGGTTCTTTATGTATTTTAATCTGGCCCATCACGTCATTTAATGTGACCCAGCACATCATTTAAGTTGGCCCAGCAAATCATTTTAATGTGGCCCATCATGTTATTTAATGTGACCCAGCACATCATTTAATTTGGCCCAAAACATCATTAAGTGGCCCATCACATCATTAAAGTGACCCAGCACATCATTTAAAGTGACCCAGCACATCATTTAAAGTGGCCCAGCACATCATATAAAGTGGCCCATCACGTCATTTAATGTGACCCAGCACATCATTAAGTGGCCCATCACGTCATTTAATGTGACCCAGCACATCATTTAAATTGGCCTAGCACATCATTTAACATGGCCCATCACGTCATTTAATGTGTACCAGCACATCATTTAAATTGGCCCAGCACATCATTTATTGTGGCCCATCACATCATTTAAGGTGACCCAGCACATCATTTAAAGTGGCCCAGCACGTCATTTATTGTGGCCCATCACGTCATTTAAGGTGACCCAGCACATCATTTAAAGTGGCCCAGCACATCATTTATTGTGGCCCATCACGTCATTTAAGGTGACCTATCACATCATTTAAAGTGGCCTATCACGTCATTTAATGTGGCCTATCACATCAGTTAATGTGGCCCATTACATCATTTAACGTTTGCGTCTTCCTGTCCCGCTGTTGTATGTGATATATGGCATCCATCACGTTGTTACAGTGTGTAGTTAGTAAGTGGATAAAATACACTCTCGTACTTCTCGGACACACTCTGTCACAGACAAACAGCTCATTAGCATAAAAGCTACATACCAGGCTTTCTGCTCCGCCGTTCCCAGTCTGTGGAACGCTCTCCCTGACCACCTGAGGGCACCACAGACTTTTTTTTTTTTTTTTTTTTTTAAAAAGCCTTGTTTTAGATATATGCATACTAGTTATAGCTATTTGGCTGTTCTAGTTTTTATTTGTATTTATTTATGTATTATCTTTTTTATTTATATTTATTTATTTTTTAATACACTGTAGCACTTTGAGATTGTTTACTCAATATAAAGTGCTTTTTACAAATAAAATCTATTATTATTATTATTATAATCAGTGTTTACTAAAAAAAGATGTCGAGTGTGACATGAAGGCTAACACACTTCTAGAAGGCTAACACAGACTATTGTGGCTCCAACACTTAGTCTAGTGTCCTATAAAGCAACAAGAGGAAGTTCATGTTTTGTCCCAAAAAGCTCATCCTTCATGTGGTTTATGATCTATAAATCTAAGATCTATAAAGTCCTAAGCGGCTTCCTGATCTTTCAAAAAGAAGATGAACGTGCTCATTATGTGCTATTGATGATGTCATTATGTGCTATTGATGAAGTCATTACCAGCGTCACACCCATGGGAGGAGCACGCCTCCTTTCCTGTGACGGATGGAGATCCTAATGTGATTAACATATGGGTGGAGAGGCATCCCGTCTCCCGTCTCCCGTCTCCCGTCCCCCGCGTGACCACACTGGCTTCCTCAAAGAGCCGCTGGAAATGCGCTTGGCATGGCAAGTGTAGCGGAAAGGAGAGGCCATGCTAACATTAGCCCGCCATGACTCGTCTTCTGTGCTCCGGTAAGTTCCACCGCGCCCCCGTGACCCCCTCGTGACCCCCTCGCCACCCCCTCGCGACCAGCACGGAAACAGAGGGCTACTGAGGAACTCTTAAGAGACATGGTTCCTGGTGTGGGGCTCACCCGGGTTCCGTCAGGACGGGGTGCAGGATGACTTGCGGCGCTCGGCTCGGCGGAACCTCTGGAGCAACATCTGGAGAGTTGGAGTGAAACAAGACGAGGACATTAAAACACACCTTCCACCTTTCAGCAAATAAAGTCAGCCTCCATTCTCCTGGAACAGGGAATCAACATATCCCACTGACAAGCAGCGTCCACTACAGTGGACATTTACTTTTGCTCTATTTCCTTTGTCAGGGTGACGTATTTTGGGAAAATATTGGCATATTTGGAATAAACAATTGTCCACTGCAGTGGACATTTATTTTTGTTTTATGTATTTTGTCAGAGTTACCCATTTTGGGAAAATATTGGCATATTTTGCAATACACAATTGTCCACTGCAGTGGACACTTATTTTTGTTTTATTTATTTTGTCAGTGTTACGCATTTTGGGAAAATATTTACATATTTTGCAACACACAAATGTCCACTACAGTGGACATTTATTTTGGGTCTATTTATTTTGTCAGGGTTACGCATTTTGGGAAAATATTGGCATATTTTGCAATACACAATTGTCCACTACAGTGGACATTTATTTTGGGTCTATTTATTTTGTCAGGGTTTACGCATTTTGGGAAAATATTGGCATATTTTGCAATACACAATTGTCCACTACAGTGGACATTTATTTTTGTTTTATGTATTTTGTCAGGGTTTCCCATTTTGGGAAAAAATGTACATATATTTTGCAACACACAAATGTCCACTACAGTGGACATGTATTTTTGGTCTATTTATTTTGTCAGTGCTACGCATTTCGGGAGAATATTGGCATATTTGGAATACACAATTGTCCACTGCAGTGGACATTTATTTTTGTTTTATGTACTTTTTCAGGGTTACCCATTTTGGGAAAATATTTACATATATTTTGCTACACACACATGTCCACTGCAGTGGACATTTATTTTTATTTTATTTATTTTGTCAGGGTTACCCATTTTGGGAAAATATTTACATATATTTTGCAACACACAAATGTCCACTACAGTGGACATTTATTTTGGGTCTATTTATTTTGTCAGGGTTACGCATTTTGGGAAAATATTGGCATATTTTGTAATACACAATTGTCCACTACAGTGGACATTTATTTTGGGTCTATTTATTTTGTCAGGGTTACGCATTTTGGGAAAATATTGGCATATTTTGCAATACACAATTGTCCACTACAGTGGACATTTATTTTGGGTCTATTTATTCTGTCAGGGTTACGCATTTTGGGAAATATTTACATATTTTGCAACACACAATTGTCCACTACAGTGGACATTTATTTTGGGTCTATTTATTTTGACAGGGTTACGCATTTTGGGAGAATATTGGCATATTTGGAATACACAATTGTCCACTGCAGTGGACATTTATTTTTGTTTTATGTAATTTTTCAGGGTTACCCATTTTGGGAAAATATTTACATATATTTTGCTACACACACATGTCCACTGCAGTGGACATTTATTTTTATTTTATTTATTTTGTCAGGGTTACCCATTTTGGGAAAATATTTACATATATTTTGCAACACACAAATGTCCACTACAGTGGACATTTATTTTGGGTCTATTTATTTTGTCAGGGTTACACATTTTGGGAAAATATTGGCATATTTGGAATACACCATTGTCCACTGCAGTGGACATTTGTTTTTGGTCTAGAGTCACACATTTCAGGAAGAAAAAAAAAAGATACCGGTAAATTGTATTTTGCTACACACACATGTCCACTGCAGTGGACACTTATTTTTGTTTTATGTATTTTGTCAGGGTTACCCATTTTGGGAAAATATTTACATATATTTTGCAACACACAATTGTCCACTACAGTGGACATTTATTTTGGGTCTGTTTATTTTGTCAGGGTTACGCATTTTGGGAAAATATTGGCATATTTTGCAAATGTCCACTGCAGTGGACATTTATTTTTGTTTTACGTATTTTGTCAGGGTTACCCATTTTGGGAAAATATTTACATATATTTTGCAACACACAAATGTCCACTACAGTGGACATGTATTTTTGGTCTATTTATTTTGTCAGTGTTACGCATTTTGGGAAACTATTGGCATATTTTGCAATACACAATTGTCCACTGCCGTGGACATTTATTTTAATTTTATTTATTTTGTCAGGGTTACCCATTTTGGGAAATATTGGCATATTTTGTAATACACAATTGTCCACTACAGTGGACATTTATTTTGGGTCTATTTATTTTGTCAGGGTTACGCATTTTGGGAAAATATTGGCATATTTTGCAATACACAATTGTCCACTACAGTGGACATTTATTTTTGTTTTATGTATTTTGTCAGGGTTTCCCATTTTGGGAAAAAATGTACATATATTTTGCAACACACAAATGTCCACTACAGTGGACATGTATTTTTGGTCTATTTATTTTGTCAGTGCTACGCATTTCGGGAGAATATTGGCATATTTGGAATACACAATTGTCCACTGCAGTGGACATTTATTTTTGTTTTATGTACTTTTTCAGGGTTACCCATTTTGGGAAAATATTTACATATATTTTGCTACACACACATGTCCACTGCAGTGGACATTTATTTTTATTTTATTTATTTTTTCAGGATTACCCATTTTGGGAAAATATTTACATATATTTTGCAACACACAAATGTCCACTACAGTGGACATTTATTTTGGGTCTATTTATTTTGTCAGGGTTACGCATTTTGGGAAAATATTGGCATATTTGGAATACACCATTGTCCACTGCAGTGGACATTTGTTTTTGGTCTAGAGTTACACATTTCAGGAAGAAGAAAAAAAGATACCGGTAAATTGTATTTTGCTACACACACATGTCCACTGCAGTGGACACTTGTTTTTGTTTTATGTATTTTGTCAGGGTTACCCATTTTGGGAAAATATTTACATATATTTTGCAACACACAATTGTCCACTACAGTGGACATTTATTTTGGGTCTGTTTATTTTGTCAGGGTTATGCATTTTGGGAAAATATTGGCATATTTTGCAAATGTCCAGTGCAGTGGACATTTATTTTTGTTTTACGTATTTTGTCAGGGTTACCCATTTTGGGAAAATATTTACATATATTTTGCAACACACAAATGTCCACTACAGTGGACATGTATTTTTGGTCTATTTATTTTGTCAGTGCTACGCATTTCGGGAGAATATTGGCATATTTGGAATACACAATTGTCCACTGCAGTGGACATTTATTTTTGTTTTATGTACTTTTTCAGGGTTACCCATTTTGGGAAAATATTTACATATATTTTGCTACACACACATGTCCACTGCAGTGGACATTTATTTTTATTTTATTTATTTTGTCAGGGTTACCCATTTTGGGAAAATATTTACATATATTTTGCAACACACAAATGTCCACTACAGTGGACATTTATTTTGGGTCTATTTATTTTGTCAGGGTTACGCATTTTGGGAAAATATTGGCATATTTGGAATACACCATTGTCCACTGCAGTGGACATTTGTTTTTGGTCTAGAGTTACACATTTCAGGAAGAAGAAAAAAAGATACCGGTAAATTGTATTTTGCTACACACACATGTCCACTGCAGTGGACACTTGTTTTTGTTTTATGTATTTTGTCAGGGTTACCCATTTTGGGAAAATATTTACATATATTTTGCAACACACAATTGTCCACTACAGTGGACATTTATTTTGGGTCTGTTTATTTTGTCAGGGTTACGCATTTTGGGAAAATATTGGCATATTTTGCAAATGTCCACTGCAGTGGACATTTATTTTTGTTTTATGTATTTTGTCAGGCTTACCCATTTTGGAAAAATATTTACATATATTTTGCTACACACACATGTCCACTGCAGTGGACATTTATTTTTGTTTTATGTATTTTGTCAGGGTTGCCCATTTTGGGAAAATATTTACATATATTTTGCAACACACAAAGGTCCACTACAGTGGACATTTATTTTTGGTCTATTTATTTTGTCAGGGTTACGCATTTCGGGAGAATATTGGCATATTTGGAATACACAATTGTCCACTGCAGTGGACATTTATTTTTGTTTTATGTATTTTGTCAGGTTTACCCATTTTGGGAAAATATTTATATATATTTTGCTACACACACATGTCCACTGCAGTGGACATTTATTTTTATTTTATTTATTTTGTCAGGGTTACCCATTTTGGGAAAATATTTACATATATTTTGCAACACACAAATGTCCACTACAGTGGACATTTATTTTGGGTCTATTTATTTTGTCAGGGTTACGCATTTTGGGAGAAT
The DNA here is from genome assembly GCF_033978685.3 of Nerophis lumbriciformis. Lineage (NCBI taxonomy): Eukaryota > Metazoa > Chordata > Actinopteri > Syngnathiformes > Syngnathidae > Nerophis > Nerophis lumbriciformis. The sequence goes on from NC_084550.2 coordinate 6,182,530, forward strand.
ATTGGCATATTTGGAATAAACAATTGTCCACTGCAGTGGACATTTATTTTGGGTCTATTTATTTTGTCAGGGTTAGGCATTCTGGGAAAAATTGGCATATTTTGCAATACACAATTGTCCACTACAGTGGACATTTATTTTTGTTTTATGTATTTTGTCAGGGTTACTCATTTTGGGAAAATATTTACATATATTTTGCAACACACAAATGTCCACTACAGTGGACATTTATTTTGGGTCTATTTATTTTGTCAGTGTTACGCATTTTGGGAAAATATTGGCATATTTTGCAATACGCAATTGTCCACTGCAGTGGACATTTATTTTTGTTTTATTTATTTTGTCAGAGTTACCCATTTTGGGAAAATATTTACATATATTTTGCTACACACACATGTCCACTGCAGTGGACATTTATTTTTGTTTTATTTATTTTGTCAGGGTTACACATTTTGGGAAATATTTACATATTTTACAACACACAAATGTCCACTACAGTGGACATTTATTTTGGGTCTATTTATTTTGTCAGGGTTACGCATTTTGGGAAAATATTGGCATATTTTGCAATACACAATTGTCCACTGCAGTGAACATTTATTTTTGGTCTATTTATTTTGTCAGTGTTACGCATTTCGGGAAAATATTGGCATATTTTGCAATACACAATTGTCCACTGCAGTGGACATTTATTTTTGTTTTATGTATTTTGTGAGGGTTACCCATTTTGGGAAAATATTTACATATATTTTGCTACACACACATGTCCACTGCAGTGGACATTTATTTTTGTTTTATTTATTTTGTCAGAGTTACCCATTTTGGGAAATATTTACATATATTGCAACACACAAATGTCCACCACAGTGGACATTTATTTTGGGTCTATTTATTTTGTCAGGGTTACGCATTTTGGGAAAATATTGGCATATTTTGCAATACACAATTGTCCACTACAGTGAACATTTATTTTTGTTTTATGTATTTTGTCAGGGTTACCCATTTTGGGAAAATATTGGCATATTTTGTAATACACAAATGTCCACAACAGTGGACATTTATTTTGGGCCTATTTATTTTGTCAGTGTTACGCATTTCGGGAGAATATTGGCATATTTGCAATACACAGTTGTCCACTGCAGTGGACATTTATTTTTGTTTTATGCATTTTGTCAGGGTTACCCATTTTGGGAAAATATTAACTTATATTTTGCTGCACACACATGTACACTACAGTGGATATTTATTTTTGTTTTATTTATTTTGTCAGGGTTTCCCATTTTGGGAAATATTTACATATTTTGCAACACACAAATGTCCACTACAGTGGACATTTATTTTGGGTCTATTTATTTTGTCAGGGATACGCATTTTGGGAAAATATTGGCATATTTTGCAATACACAATTGTCCACTGCAGTGGACATTTATTTTTGTTTTATGTATTTTGTCAGGGTTACCCATTTTGGGAAAATATTAACATATATTTTGCAACACACAAATGTCCACTACAGTGGACATGTATTTTTGGTCTATTTATTTTGTCAGGGTTACCCATTTTGGGAAAATATTTACATATATTTTGCTACACACACATGTCCACTGCAGTGGACATTTATTTTTGTTTTATTTATTTTGTCAGGGTTACCCATTTTGGGAAATATTTACATATTTTGCAACACACAATTGTCCACTGCAGTGGACATTTATTTTGGGTCTATTTATTTTGTCAGGGTTACGCATTTTGGGAAAATATTGGCATATTTTGTAATACACAATTGTCCACTACAGTGGACATTTATTTTTGTTTTATGTATTTTGTCAGGGTTACCTATTTTGGGAAAATATTTACATATATTTTGCAACACACAAATGTCCACTACAGTGGACATTTATTTTTGGTCTATTTATTTTGTCAGTGTTACGCATTTCGGGAGAATATTGGCATATTTGGAATACACAATTGTCCACTGCAGTGGACATTTTTTTTTTTTTAATGTATTTTGTCAGGGTTGCCCATTTTGGGAAAATATTTACATATATTTTGCAACACACAAATGTCCACTACAGTGGACATGTATTTTTGGTCTATTTATTTTGTCAGTGTTACGCATTTCGGGAGAATATTGGCATATTTGGAATACACAATTGTCCACTGCAGTGGACATTTATTTTTGTTTTCTGTATTTTGTCAGGGTTACCCATTTTGGGAAAATATTTACATATATTTTGCTACACACACATGTCCACTGCAGTGGACATTTATTTTTGTTTCATTTATTTTGTCAGGGCTACCCATTTTGGGAAATATTTACATATTTTGCAACACACAAATGTCCACTAGAGTGGACATTTATTTTGGGTGTATTTATTTTGTCAGGGTTGCGCATTTTGGGAACATTTTGGCATGTTTTGCAATACACAATTGTCCACTGCAGTGGACATTTATTTTTGGTCTATTTATTTTGTCAGGGTTACGCATTTCGGGAGAATATTGGCATATTTTGCAATACACAATTGTCCACTACAGTGGACACTTATTTTTGTTTTATTTATTTTGTCAGGGTTACCCATTTTGGGAAAATATTTACATATATTTTGCAACACACAAATGTCCACTACAGTGGACATTTATTTTGGGTCTATTTATTTTGTCAGGGTTACGCATTCCAGGAGAATATTGGCATAATTTGCAATACACAAATATGTCCACTGAAGTGGACATTTAATTTTGGTCTTTTTCTTTCATAAGGATTACACATTTCGAGAAAACTTAACATATTTTGAAATACACAAATATCCATTGCAGTAGACATTTATTTCATACCTTTTTTCACTTGCCAGGGTTACACATTTGGGGGGAAAAAATGACGTATAAAATTGACAAAACACAAATGTCTACTGAAATGGACATTTATTTTTTTGTCTATTTCTTTTAAAAGGAGTACATATTTCGTGAAAATGTTTACATATTTCGCAATACACAAATGTCCACTACAGTGGACATTTATTTTTAGCTTATTTCTTAGGTCAGAGTTCATTTTTCATTTTCATTCATTCATTTATTTATCTATTTAAGGCAATGACATACAAAAGTACAAAGTTGACAACACATAATAGTATAAATGAATATAGTGCCAAAGGTAATGTGTAGTATGTAATGCATGATCGTCCAGTTTTGTCTGGAAGGGAGTGGGAAGAAGATCATTTATTTAATCCCACACCCAGTTCTCCATTCAGTGGTTATTCACGAGTTTCACTCTTACTTTGTTCAAGAGTTACACAATTTAGGGGAAAAAAAGATACTGGTATACTGTATTTTGCTACACACAAATGTCGCATTTGGAGAAAATATTGGCATATTTCGCAATACACAAATGTCCATTGAAGCAATTCCAAAACATGACGACTCTGTGACTGGAAAGCATGAGGTCTGTGTCACTTTAAAGAAACACTGAGTTGGAGAAAACTTACGAATGATTTCCATGAAATGAGACGGGCAAAGCCACAGGACGCCAAATTTCTTGCGAGTGGACCTCAGCTGTGCGGACAGACCAGTTTAATCAAAAGTCCTTTTTGCGTGCGAGGCTCATCAACCACATGCAGACTAGTTCTCTGGGATGCTGATGAAGAAATTGCCTGGCAGACAGTTAGCACTAACCAGAGTCTGCTGTGGCTATTTGCCCATAAATACTCCCTGCAACTTTAATCTCCAACTTCAAAGACCCTAACACATTTGTCCTTAGAGACAAAAAATGTCCGTTGCACAAAAGATGCTGTAAAAATACTATAATAGTTGTTTCTACTTTTAAAAATACTTCAGCCTATAAGACTCATAAGTTTAAATATCCTAAACGCACACTCATTCTTGTATTTGTTACCTTCTTGAGACCTTCGAATAATGCCTACCTCTTTAGGACGAAGTGAAGTGAATTATATTTACAGGTAAAAGCCAGTAAATTAGAATATTTAGAAAAACTTGATTTATTTCAGTAATTGCATTCAAAAGGTGTAACTTGTACATTATATTTATTCATTGCACACAGACTGATGCATTCAAATGTTTATTTCATTTAATTTTGATGATTTGAAGTGGCAACAAATGAAAATCCAAAATTCCGTGTGTCACAAAATTAGAATATTGTGTAAGGCTAATACAAAAAAGGGATTTTTAGAAATGTTGGCCAACTGCAAAGTATGAAAATGAAAAATATGAGCATGTACAATACTCAATACTTGGTTGGAGCTCCTTTTGCCTCAATTACTGCGTTAATGCGGCGTGGCATGGAGTCGATGAGTTTCTGGCACTGCTCAGGTGTTATGAGAGCCCAGGTTGCTCTGATAGTGGCCTTCAACTCTTCTGCGTTTTTGGGTCTGGCATTCTGCATCTTCCTTTTCACAATACCCCACAGATTTTCTATGGGGCTAAGGTCAGGGGAGTTGGCGGGCCAATTTAGAACAGAAATACCATGGTCCGTAAACCAGGCACGGGTAGATTTTGCGCTGTGTGCAGGCGCCAAGTCCTGTTGGAACTTGAAATCTCCATCTCCATAGAGCAAGTCAGCAGCAGGAAGCATGAAGTGCTCTAAAACTTGCTGGTAGACGGCTGCGTTGACCCTGGATCTCAGGAAACAGAGTGGACCGACACCAGCAGATGACATGGCACCCCAAACCATCACTGATGGTGGAAACTTTACACTAGACTTCAGGCAACGTGGATCCTGTGCCTCTCCTGTCTTCCTCCAGACTCTGGGACCTCGATTTCCAAAGGAAATGCAAAATTTGCTTTCGTCAGAAAACATGACTTTGGACCACTCAGCAGCAGTCCAGCTGGTGTCGGTCCACTCTGTTTCCTGAGATCCAGGGTCAACGCAGCCGTCTACCAGCAAGTTTTAGAGCACTTCATGCTTCCTGCTGCTGACCTGCTCTATGGAGATGGAGATTTCAAGTTCCAACAGGACTTGGCGCCTGCACACAGCGCAAAATCTACCCGTGCCTGGTTTACGGACCATGGTATTTCTGTTCTAAATTGGCCCGCCAACTCCCCTGACCTTAGCCCCATAGAAAATCTGTGGGGTATTGTGAAAAGGAAGATGCAGAATGCCAGACCCAAAAACGCAGAAGAGTTGAAGGCCACTATCAGAGCAACCTGGGCTCTCATAACACCTGAGCAGTGCCAGAAACTCATCGACTCCATGCCACGCCGCATTAACGCAGTAATTGAGGCAAAAGGAGCTCCAACCAAGTATTGAGTATTGTACATGCTCATATTTTTCATTTTCATACTTTTCAGTTGGCCAACATTTCTAAAAATCCCTTTTTTGTATTAGCCTTACACAATATTCTAATTTTGTGACACACGGAATTTTGGATTTTCATTTGTTGCCACTTCAAATCATCAAAATTAAATGAAATAAACATTTGAATGCATCAGTCTGTGTGCAATGAATAAATATAATGTACAAGTTACACCTTTTGAATGCAATTACTGAAATAAATCAAGTTTTTCAAAATATTCTAATTTACTGGCTTTTACCTGTATATAGCGTTTTTCTCTTGTGACTCAAAGCGCTTTACATAGTGAAAGCCAATATCTAAGTTACATTCGAGCCAGTGTGGGTGGCACTGGGAGCAGGTGGGTAAAGTGTCTTGCCCAAGGACACAACGGCAGTGACTAGGATGGCGAAAGCAGGAATCGAACCTGGAACCCTCAAGTTGCTGGCACGGCCGCTCTACCAACCGAGCTATACCGCTAAGGACCACCCTTTCTAGATGAATAAAGCTTTGTATTTACAACATTAACAATATATACATACTATGCAAATATGAAAAAAGGTAAGTTTTTAGTACATTTTTACACACCCAGCCGAGTCCCACAGGTAGGGAGGGGGGATAAAAGTTGGAAAAGTCGGCAAAAGTCCCAAAAATGTTCAAAATATCTACCCAGGTTGGAGTCCCACATGGAGTGGTACAAGTCTTAAGACTTGTACCACTCGAACCCGGGTGTGATTTTTGAACATTTTACTGACTTTTCTCACTTTTCTCCCCACCTTCCCGTGAGACTTTGCTGGGCGCGTTTTGGACATTTTGGGCATCCCGGCCGGCAGCGGGACTTGTGGGACTCGAACCTGGTTAGGTATTTTGAACATTTTGGGGATTTTTGTCGACTTTTCCAACTTGTATCCCCTCCTCCCCGTGGGACTCGGCTGGGTGTATTATGGACATTTTGGGCATCCTGGGACTTGTGCGGCCATACATAAGATTTTATGTTCGAGTGTTTTACTTGTTTTAAGTGTTTTGGTCCTAAATGATCTCAGTAAGATATTACAGCTTGTTGCTGAGATTTGATGACCTATATTGAGTAAAACATGCTTGAAACTAGAATATCAACTGTTGCAAAGTTGTCATCAACACTCACAAGTATAAAACTACTTTTTTAAAGTAATCATTTCTTATTTCAAGCATGAAATAAAAAATCATGACTTTGACACAATTGTGTCTCATAATTAAAACAGATGACCAGAGGTGGGTAGTAACGCGCTACATTTACTCCGTTACATCTACTTGAGTAACTTTTGGGATAAATTGTACTTCTAAGAGTAGTTTTAATGCAACATACTTTTACTTTTACTTGAGTATATTTATAGAGAAGAAACGCTACTTTTACTCCGCTACTTTTATCTACATTCAGCTCGCTACTCGCTACTAATTTTTATTGATCTGTTAATGCACGCTTTGTTTGTTTTGGTCTGTCAGACAGACCTTCATAGTGCCTGCGTTTCAACAAATACAGTCACTGGTGACGTTCACTCCGTTCCACCAATCAGATGCAGTCACTGGTGACGTTGGACCAATCAAACAGAGCCAGGTGGTCACATGACCTGACTTAAACAAGTTGAAAAACGTATTCGGGTGTTACCATTTAGTGGTCAATCGTACGGAATATGTACTGTACTGTGCAATCTACTAATACAAGTTTCAATCAATCAATCAATCAATCAAAAGTGTGAAGGAAAAAATACCCTTTTTTTATTTCAACCGTACATCCCGTCAAAAGCCTAAAGACTGACTGCACAGTTCCTGTCGTCACAATAAAAGTGCCGCTCCATCGCGCCTGCGCTTTCAAAATAAGAGTCTCCGAAAGCCAGCGCTAACAAGCTAGCAAGCTAGTAAGCGACGGAGTTTGCCGCCAATGTATTTCTTGTAAAGTGTATAAAAACGAATATGGAAGCTGGACAAATAAGAAGCCAAAAACCAACCACTTTCATGTGGTATTAGACAGAAAGGAGGAACTTTTTTTCTCCTCCATTTGAAAACGTGGACGTTATCAGCACTACTGTCTGATTCCAATCAATGCAAGTCATCAGAATCAGGTAATACACCAACTTATATTCTTGTCTTCATGAAAGAAAGGAATCTATATGTGTTAAACATGCATGTATATTCATTAAAACACCTTTAACATGTAAACAAAAACGGCAAAATAAATAAATATAAATTATATACTGTATATATCAATGTATGTATATATATATGTGTGTATATATATATATATATATATATATATATATATATGTGTGTGTGTGTATATATATATATATATATATATATATGTGTGTGTGCATATATATATATATATATATATATATATATATATATATATATATATATATATATATATATATATATATGTGTGTGTATATGTTACTCATCAGTTACTCAGTACTTGAGTAGTTTTTTCACAACATACTTTTTACTTTTACTCAAGTAAATATTTGGGTGACTACTCCTTACTTTTACTTGAGTAATAAATCTCTAAAGTAACAGTACTCTTACTTGAGTACAATTTCTGGCTACTCTACCCACCTCTGCAGATGACAGCCAAATGCTGTTTTATTTTCAATGAAACAATAGAAAATACGTACTCATGTAGTAGTATAGTTGTTATTAGTGAGAATATACTTATTTTAAGCTATTTTTGGGTTCATTGAGGTTAGCTAATTTTACTTGTTTTGGAAAGTCTTGACAAGCCAAATTTTCTTGTTCTATTGGCAGATAATTTTGCTTAGTTCAAATAAAATACCTCACATTTTTGTAATTTTTTTCTTGTTTTTGAACACTGACTTTTTGCAGTGTATCTGTGTTGGCCCTGTGATATGTCCAGGGTGTACCCCGCCTTCCATCCGAATGCAGCTGAGATAGGTAGAAAATGAATGGGTGGATGGAATGTGATATCACTGGTGATGTGCAGTAACAAGTTACATGTAGCTAAGCTACGTAGCTTAACTACATTTTTTAAGTAGTTTGGTGGTAGCTTAGCTACGTTTTTTTAACGAGTAGCTTTTCATAGCTACTTTTAGACCAGGCCTGGGCAATTATTTTGCCTCGGGGGGCCAAATTTAGAGAAAAAAATGTTTCTGGGGGCCGGTATATCTATTTTTAGGAACACTAATACAAAACCTCACAATAATGTCTGAATGCTAAAAAAAAGTTATGACAGACCGCCTTAAACGGAATGGAATTTTACTTTTTTTTTTTTACTGAATGAGTGTTAGAATAATTGTTTCTAAGTTATCACCTTGAGTGGCCGGTGAGAAGCAAAAGCTGTCTTTGAAACCTACCAAGAGTAAGGCTCGTAAAACTCCACTGTGTAGGGGGGGAAGCAACATGAAGGTGTTCCTGTTTCTTTCATGTATTGTAATCAAACAGAAAGATATTGTCTTGACCCAAGAACTACAAAAGCGAAGAGGAAGCAGGGCCAGACTCCCCTCCAGGCGACCTCTTTTTTAACTGTTTTACGAACTTCTCTTTGAACTCTTTTACGAACTTCTTCTTTGAAGTGTTTTACGACCTTTTCTGTGAACTGTTTACGACCAGGGTGGCCGTATAAACAACTTTAACGCTGTTACAAATATGCGCCACACTGTGAACCCACACCGAACAAGAATGACAAACACACTTCGGGAGAACATCCGCACCGTAACACAACAAAAACACAACAGAACAAATACCCAGAACCCCTTGCAGCACTAACTCTTCCGGGATGCTACAATATACACCCCCCGCTACCTCCTATTCCCGCCGCCCCCAACCCCGCCCACCTCAACCTCCTCATGCTCTCACAGGGAGAGCATGTCCCAAATTCCAAGCTGCTGTTTTGAGGCATGTTAAAAAAAAAAAAAATGCACTTTGTGACTTCAATAATAAAGATGGCAGTGCCATGTTGGCATTTTTTTTTTCATAACTTGAGTTGATTTATTTTGGAAAACCTTGTTACATGGCATAATAATGTGTTAATTCCACGACTGTATATATCGGTATCACTTGATATCGGAATCGGTAATTAAGAGTTGGACAATATCATAATATCGGATATCGGCAAAAAAGCCATTATCGGACATCAATACTTTTTGGTCCTTTTCTAAATAAAGGCATACTTGCCAACCTTGAGACCTCCGATTTCGGGAGTTGGGGGGGTGGGGGGTGGGGGCGTGGTCGGGGGTGGGGCGGGGGGCGTGGTTGGGGGCGTGGTTAAGATATATATATATATATAAGAAATACTTGACTTTCAGTGAATTCTAGCTATATATATATATATTTTTATATTACATATATATATATATATATATATATATATATATATATATATATATATATATATATATATATATATATATATATATATATACACTATATATATATATATATATATATATATATATATATATATATATATATATATATATATATATATATATATATATATATAAATAAATAAAAGAAATACTTGAATTTCAGTGTTCATTTATTTACACATTTACACACACATAACACTCATCTACTCATTGTTGAGTTAAGGGTTGAATTGTCCATCCTTGTTCTATTCTCTGTCACAATTTCAGAACACACACATTATACAAATATACATTATAAAATCAATAAGAAAACGGGAGCTCTAATTTGGGAGTCTGAATTAGGATCAGAAGTTCCTATATAAACATTGCGCACTCACGTCGCCTTTTTGTATTGATTACTGCAGCTGTGCACTGGATTCATTCACAAATACAAACTACAACTCACAAACACTTTAGAGTTAGGCTCCACCATCAGAATGTGTACTTAAACTTATAAAGATCACATGGATATTATTCAGTGAGTTGATTCACCAAAACTAACCTGTTATACAGGAGGAAAAAGCACACAGGACGTTTCAATTGTTCACAGACTGGTCGCTCTCATCAGAATGACAAGACACTTCCGGTCTGCAGGTGATAGCATTCAATTGGGAAGAAACGCCCTACTGCCCCCTACTGACCAATGTGAATACTGATAAATCGATAATGACAGCTCCAAAAACGAATTCAAACCACAAAATAAAATAAATAAATCAACACAAAAATGTGACACATTATGGGTGGGTCACATATGCATGTACAGTAGATGGCAGTATTGTCCTGTTTAAAAGTGTCACAACATTGCTGTTTACGGCAGACGAACGGCTTTATGGTAGACGAAAACTTGACTGCTGTTGTTGTGTGTTGTTGCCGCGCTGGGAGGACGTTAATGAAACTGCCTAACAATAAACCCACATAAGAAACCAAGAACTCGCCCTCCATCATTAGCTGTTTATATTGTGGGAAAGCGGACGTGTGAACAGGCTGTCAACACGTCACTCAGGTCCGCCTGAATTTCGGGAGATTTTCGGGAGAAAATTTGTCCCGGGAGGTTTTCGGGAGAGGCGCTGAATTTCGGGAGTCTCCCGGAAAATCCGGGAGGGTTGGCAAGTATGTAAAGGGGACCACAAAAAATGTCATTATTGGCTTTATTTTAACAAAAAAAATCTTAGGGTACATTAAACATATGTTTTTTTATTACAAGTTTGTCCTTTAATAAAATAGTGAACATACAAGACAACTTGTCTTTTAGTAGTAAGTAAACAAACAAAGGCTCGTAATTTATCTATATGCAGTAACACATTGTGTCATTTTCCATTCTATTATTTTGTCAAAATTATTAAGGACAAGCGGTAGAAAATGAATTATTAATCTACGTGTTCATTTACTGTTAATATCTGCTTCAACATGTTCTATCTACACTTCTGTTCAAATGTAATAATCACTTATTCTTCTGTTTTTTGATACTTTAAATTAGTTTTGGATGATACCACACATTTGGGAGGCGGAACAGTACTTTTCAGAGGCGGTATAGTACGGAATATGATTCATTAGTATTGGTATACCGGTATACCGTACAACCCTAGTTTGACCTGGGAACAGATGAATTAATTCCTCATAATTTGTAAAGAGGAACATCCATTATGAATAGAAATTGAAAGTTCATTACCTGGAAAAATAAACTGCTGTTTGTACTTGAAGTAACTGGACGCTGCACAGACAAAAGACAATTGTTTGTCATTAAAAAATGTAAACATGGTGAGTTTTTTTTCCATTCATATAATCCTAATATGGTTTGTCCCCCCACCTGTCAAGTTGAACTGTTTCTGTTGCCGGGCGGACTGCGGGGATGGGTGCAGCGGCGACGGGGGCGTGGCGCTGCTGGGCAGGGGCGGGGCCGGAGACGAGGGTGTGGAGGAGGTGGTGGACGACGGATTGCTGCTGGAGTCCGGCTGATACGGGACCGGGATGTGGTCCTGAGGAGAAGAGAGAGCTTATTTGTGGCCTCAAGTCTACGGCTTCAATTAGCCTAATGTACAGGAAGTACAGTGAAACCTCAATTTACAAACTTAATGGGTTCTTGAACAGGGTTCGTAACAGTGACGTGCAGTCACTAGAGGCAGGTGAGGCGGGGCCTCACCTGCCATCATGGAAAGAAAAAAAATGTAAAAAGAAAAAAATATATATTAAATTGTTAAATGTGTCCAGTGATTATCCTATAAAGTTATTTTCCATTTAACTTCACCAGTTTTAGATTATTTTTATTCAAAAACGCTGAATTTTCACATTTGCCGTTCAAATACTGAGAAGAGACGGTGCGGTGAACAGCAGCCAGTCGAGGCACGTCACTCAATGCCTCAACATGGATGGACTCGGCTAACTGCTGGTCTGCGGTGCAGTGAGACCGTATTGCTATATGAACTATATTATACATTTCCATAGTTTAGTTAGCTGAGGTATATAATGTACAGTGTATTTTGTCAACAACTGTATGTGTGTAACGCATTTCTTGTGCTGATCGATCATAGAACAGCTGCAAAAGACGCACTGGCTGAGGCTCGCCTCCTGCACCCCCGCCGTAGAATGCACGGCAACCCCTGACGGGAGTGTTATATCAACTAAAGCCCACACTTAAACTTTCCACGTGCAAGATTTAATCTATTTAAAAAAGTTATTTCATAAGAAGCCAAAAAGTGCAAAAACAATAATGTTGGTGTTGGAGGAGTTGTGAATGACTGCAGGGCCACAACATTAGGTACACCTGCAGACTGCAGGTGTACCTAATTCACAACTCCTCCAACACGAACATTATTGTTTTTGCACTTTTTGGCTTCTTATTAAATAACTTTTGTAACCTTAAGCTTTCCTCTTTGTGATGTTAATTTCCTGTTATACAGTATATGCCTTGAGCTCTTATTTTGAAGGCGCTAAGAGTGGAATTTTGACACGTTGGAGTGGAGCGGAAGTTTTTGAAAGAAGGTAAATAAAGTGGTCCTCGTGTAAACTGGAGCCTCCGTGTTTGTTATTTTGTAGTTTCATACAGTATAGGCGACATTTATAAACCCTCGGTTACACTTTTTTAAATAGATTCAATCTTGCACGTGGAAAGTTGAAGTGAGGGCTTTAGTTGATATAACACTCCCATTAGGGGGTTCATTAACAGCGGCGCATTTATAAGTAAAGGTAAGACCATAATAACGTTTTTTTCATTAAATGTGCTTTTTTGTGTGCTACAGTTTGTATGTATAAAGTTAAAGTTAAGTTAAAGTACCAATGATTGTCACACACACACTAGGTGTAATGAAATTTGCCCTCTGCATTTGACCCATCCCCTTGTTCACCCCCTGGGAGGTGAGGGAGCAGTGGGCAGCAGCGGCGCCGCGCCCGGGAATAATTTTTGGTGATTTAACCCCCAATTCCAAGCCTTGATGCTGAGTGCCAAGCAGGGAAGAATGCTGGTATGAGCTTTTAAACATAACCCGTTAACTGCTGCCAATCAAATGGTGAATAAGATACTCTTTAGGGTTCATAAGTTTGTAAATCTGACTGTGATGAAGTCAGTGCCTCACCAGCCATCAACCTCACCGCACGTCACTGGTTCGTAAACATAAAAGTTTGTAAATTGAAGCAAATTTCGACATAAAAAACTAATATGAATAATGGATTCCAGTCTCGACATAAGTCTATATTTTAGTAAAAGTTTGTACATTTGGAGCACAATATAAATCACAATACAGTACTGTATTGCAATTTATATTATGTTATATATTTATATATACTATATTTGTTACGATTGGGGGGGGGGGGTCGCAGCTTACTGCAGGGTTCGTTCCCCCCGGGATGCAGACGGACCACTCCGGACAGGACGTGCGGGTAGGAACATGATTTATTTATTTACAAAATCTGAGTAATGCTCACTACAATGTTGGGTTATTCCAAACCCAACTATTGGGTTGAATTTATTTAACACAAAAGTTGAGTTATGTTAACTCAATGTTGGTTGACTCATAACCCAACTATTGGGTTGAATTTATTTAACACAAAAGTTGAGTTATGCTAACTTAATGTGGGTTGATTCATAACCCAACTATTGGGTTGAATTTATTTAACACAAAAGTTGAGTTATGCTAACTTAATGTGGGTTGATTCATAACCCAACTATTGGGTTGAATTTATTTAACACAAAAGTTGAGTTATGCTAACTCAATGTGGGTTGATTCATAACCCAACTATTGGGTTGAATGTATTCAAGGATGACTTCTCATTCCCTGTGGTGCGAATATTCACCGTACGTGCTCCCGTTGTATCCACAGTGCGGTTCACAGGAATATCAGTTGCTGTGAAATAGTAATCCGTGTGCGGATGGAGAGATTGCGTCTTTTCATGAACCGGATCCCTGTCGCTTAGTAGGAGCCATTTTGTGGTCTTTACAGATGTAAACACACAAAGGAAATGAAACGTACGGTAATATCCGCGCGCTTTTTCTTCTTCTACGCGGGCGGGTGGTTGCTTACAGTAGAAGAAGAAGCGCTTCCTGTTCTATGGGGGCGGGTGCTTACCTTGGCGGTTGCTTGCGTAGAAGAAGAAGCGCTTCCTGTTCTACCGGGAAAAAAGATGGCGGCTGTTTACCGTAGTTGCGAGATCGAAACTTTATGAAAATGAATCGTAATATTAATCCATATATAAAGCGCACCGGGTTATAAGGCGCACTGTCAGCTTTTGAGAAAATTTGTGGTTTTTAGGTGCGCCTTATAGTGCGGAAAATACGGTAGTCCTAATTTATAGATGTTGGATGCCTTCAGGTTTACACGGCAACATGGATCACCATGGAAACAGAGCCAAATAAGAGATGTTATACCATTGGACAAAGCTACAAACAATGGGAGACCGGGCTTTCTGTGGAACGCTCTCCCTGACCACCTGAGGGCACCACAGACTGTGGATGCTTTTAAAAAAGGCTTAAAAACCCTTCTTTTATTATTATTTTTTTTTTAATACACTGTAGCACTTTGAGGTTGTTTACTCAATGTAAAGTGCCTTTTACAAATAAAATCTATTATTATTATTATTGTGGTTGGCGACACTCACCTTGTTGATTCTGTTGGTTTTGGGAAGCGTCTGACTGATGTGCAGGTCGGTGTACCTGAGTGGGTTGTTGATGTCACACGGCACCGACTCGGTCCGCACCAGACGAGCTACTGCAAAAGGGAAGCAAAGAAGAAGAAAGACAAACGGCGCAATTATGAGAATAATAAGCAAGTGTGGGCGTTTTAACTGAAACAAAAGTCCCCTAATAGGTTTTCCTTAATTACGCTTTATCAGGCGACTGCCTGCATTTACAGTACTGTATTATCTCATAAAAACATAAAGAAGGAAAGTGCACTGAGTGGGAATTAATTAGCGTTACTCACCTTGAGTCATTCCTTGGTGATCTTAGTGGGGGTTTGGAAGGCGGAGAGAGAGAGAGAGCGGGGGAAGGGTAGAAAGACAAATTAATTTCAGTTGTGAAAGCAGATGATGGAGTTTACGTTATTGCGCCACAAGCCAAGTCAATTAACAGCCTGATTCAGCTAAAAGTATTTAACTCGGACTACGTCAAATGAGGTGAGAAGAAACCTGCGATACTGTATCACGATGCAACAATTGTGTATTAACTGAAATAGTGGGAAAACATCCATAAGAAAACATAAAATCTAGTAAGGAAAATGTGTATTCTTGCATGTTACACACTAAAAAATGTTGGGTTAAAAAATAACCCAATTTTAACCCAACTTCTGGTTCAGAAAAATACTTATTTTATTTATTTATTTATTTATTTATTTATTTATTTATTTATTATTTTATTTTATTTTATTATGTTTCCCTTATTTAACTCAACATTTTGGGTTAATTTTTTCAACCCAGCTTTTGTGTTGAATTATTTAACCAAAACGTTGAGTTATGATAACTTAATGTTGGGTTATTCCCAACCAAACTATTGGGTTGAATTATTTCACCCAAAAGTTGAGTTATGATAACTTAATGTTGGGTTATTCCCAACCAAACTGTTGGGTTGAATTATTCAACCCAAAAGTTGAGTTACTCTAACTCAATGTTGGTTGATTCATAACACAACTATTGGGTTGAATATATTTAACACAAAAGTTGAGTTATTCTAACTCAATGTGGGTTGATTCATAACCCAACTATTGGGTTGAATTTATTCAACACAAAAGTTGAGTAATGCTCACTACAATGTTGGGTTATTCCAAACCCAACTATTGGGTTGAATTTATTTAACACAAAAGTTGAGTTATGTTAACTCAATGTTGGTTGACTCATAACCCAACTATTGGGTTGAATTTATTTAGCACAAAAGTTGAGTTATGCTGACAATGTTGGTTGATTCATAACCCAACTATTGGGTTGAATTTATTCAACACAAAATCTGAGTAATGCTCACTACAATGTTGGGTTATTCCAAGCCCAACTATTGGGTTGAATGTATTTAACACAAAAGTTGAGTTATGTTAACTCAATGTGGGTTGATTCATAACCCAACTATTGGGTTGAATTTATTTAACACAAAAGTTGAGTTAAACTGACAATGTTGGTTGATTCATAACACAACTATTGGGTTGAATTTATTTAGCACAAAAGTTGAGTTATGCTGACAATGTTGGTTGATTCATAACCCAACTATGGGGTTGAATTTATTCAACACAAAATCTGAGTAATGCTCACTACAATGTTGGGTTTTTCCAAACCCAACTATTGGGTTGAATTTATTTAACACAAAAGTTGAGTTATGTTAACTCAATGTGGGTTGATTCATAACCCAACTATTGGGTTGAATTTATTTAACACAAAAGTTGAGTTAAACTGACAATGTTGGTTGATTCATAACACAACTATTGGGTTGAATTTATTTAGCACAAAAGTTGAGTTATGCTGACAATGTTGGTTGATTCATAACCCAACTATTGGGTTGAATTTATTTAGCACAAAAGTTGAGTTATGCTGACAATGTTGGTTGATTCATAACCCAACTATTGGGTTGAATTTATTCAACACAAAATCTGAGTAATGCTCACTACAATGTTGGGTTATTCCAAGCCCAACTATTGGGTTGAATGTATTTAACACAAAAGTTGAGTTATGTTAACTCAATGTGGGTTGATTCATAACCCAACTATTGGGTTGAATTTATTTAACACAAAAGTTGACTTAAACTGACAATGTTGGTTGATTCATAACACAACTATTGGGTTGAATTTATTTAGCACAAAAGTTGAGTTATGCTGACAATGTTGGTTGATTCATAACCCAACTATGGGGTTGAATTTATTCAACACAAAATCTGAGTAATGCTCACTACAATGTTGGGTTTTTCCAAACCCAACTATTGGGTTGAATTTATTTAACACAAAAGTTGAGTTATGTTAACTCAATGTTGGTTGACTCATAACCCAACTATTGGGTTGAATTTATTTAACACAAAAGTTGAGTTACTCTAACTCAATGTTGGTTGATTCATAACCCAACTATTGGGTTGAATTTATTTAACCCAAAAGTTGAGTTATTCTAACTCAATGTTGGTTGATTCATAACCCAACTATTGGGTTGAATGTATTTAACACAAAAGTTGAGTAATGCTCACTACAATGTTGGGTTATTCATAACCCAACTATTGGGTTGAATGTATTTAACACAAAAGTTTAGTTATGTTAACTCAATGTTGGTTGACTCATAACCCAACTATTGGGTTGAATTTATTCAACACAAAAGTTGAGTTATTCTAACTTAATGTTGGTTGATTCATAACCCAACTATTGGGTTGAATTTATTTAACCCAAAAGTTGAGTTATTCTAACTCAATGTTGGTTGATTCATAACCCAACTATTGGGTTGAATTTATTCAACACAAAATCTGAGTAGTGCTCACTACAATGTTGGGTTATTCCGAACCCAACTATTGGGTTGAATTTATTTAAGACAAAAGTTGAGTTATGTTAACTCAATGTTGGTTGACTTATCACCCAACTATTGGGTTTAATTATTTAACACAAAAGTTGAGTTACTCTAACTCAATGTTGGTTGATTCATAACCCAACTATTGGGTGGAATTTATTTAACACAAAAGTTGAGTTATTCTAACTCAATGTTGGTTGATTCTTAACCCAACTATTGGGTTGAATGTATTCAACACAAAATCTGAGTAATGCTCACTACAATGTTGGGTTATTCCAAACCCAACTATTGGGTTGAATTTATTTAACACAAAAGTTGAGTTATTCTAACTCAATGTTGGTTTATTCATAACTCAACTATTGGGTTGAATTTATTTAACACAAAAGTTGAGTTATTCTAACTCCATGTTGGTTGATTCATAACCCAACTATTGGGTTGAATTTATTTAACACAAAAGTTGAGTTATTCTAACTCAATGTTGGTTGATTCATAACCCAACTATTGGGTTGAATGTATTCAACACAAAAGCTGAGTAATGCTCACTACAATGTTGGGTTATTCCAAACCCAACTATTGGGTTGAATTTATTTCACACAAAAGTTGAGTTATGTTAACTCAATGTTGGTTGACTCATAACCCAACTATTGGGTTGAATTTATTTAACTCAAAAGTTGAGTTATGTTAAC
Organism: Nerophis lumbriciformis; assembly: GCF_033978685.3. Classification (NCBI taxonomy): domain Eukaryota; kingdom Metazoa; phylum Chordata; class Actinopteri; order Syngnathiformes; family Syngnathidae; genus Nerophis; species Nerophis lumbriciformis. Next base: position 6,200,839 of record NC_084550.2, read on the forward strand.
TCAATGTGGGTTGATTCATAACCCAACTATTGGGTTGAATTTATTTAACACAAAAGTTGAGTTATGCTGACAATGTTGGTTGATTCATAACCCAACTATTTGGTTGAATTTATTCAACACAAAATCTGAGTAATGCTCACTACAATGTTGGGTTATTCCAAACCCAACTATTGGGTTGAATGTATTTAACACAAAAGTTGAGTTATGTTAACTCAATGTGGGTTGATTCATAACCAAACTATTGGGTTGAATTTATTTAGCACAAAAGTTGAGTTATGCTGACAATGTTGGTTGATTCATTACCCAACTATTGGGTTGAATCTATTCAACACAAAAGCTGAGTAATGCTCACTACAATGTTGGGTTATTCCAAACCAAACTATTGGGTAGAATTTATTTAACACAAAAGTTGAGTTATGTTAACTCAATGTTGGTTGACTCATAACCCAACTATTGGGTTGAATTTATTTAACACAAAAGTTGAGTTAAACTGACAATGTTGGTTGATTCATAACCCAACTATTGGGTTGAATTTATTTAACACAAAAGCTGAGTAATGCTCACTACAATGTCGGGTTATTCCAAACCCAACTATTGGGTTGAATTTATTTAACACAAAAGTTGAGTTATGTTAACTCAATGTTGGTTGACTCATAACCCAACTATTGGGTTGAATGTATTTAACACAAAAGTTGAGTTACTCTAACTCAATGTTGGTTGATTCATAACCCAACTATTGGGTTGAATGTATTCAACACAAAAGTTGAGTTACTCTAACTCAATGTTGGTTGATTCATAACCCAACTATTGGGTTGAATTTATTTAACACAAAAGTTGAGTTAATCTAACTCAATGTTGGTTGATTCATAACCCAACTATTGGGTTTAATTTATTCAACACAAAAGTTGAGTAATGCTCACTACAATGTTGGGTTATTCCAAACCCAATTATTGGGTTGAATTTATTTAACACAAAAGTTGAGTTATGCTGACAATGTTGGTTGATTCATAACCCAACTGTTGGGTTGAATTTATTTAACACAAAAGTTGAGTTATTCTAACTCAATGTTGGTTGATTCATAACCCAACTATTGGGTTGAATTTATTTAACACAAAAGTTGAGTTATTCTAACTCAATGTTGGTTGATTCATAACCCAACTATTGGGTTTAATTTATTCAACACAAAAGTTGAGTAATTCTCACTACAATGTTGGGTTATTACAAACCCAACTATTGGGTTGAATTTATTTAACACAAAAGTTGAGTTATGTTAACTCAATGTTGGTTGACTCATAACCCAACTATTGGGTTGAATTTATTTCACACAAAAGTTGAGTTATGTTAACTCAATGTTGGTTGACTCATAACCCAACTATTGGGTTGAATTTATTTAACACAAAAGTTGAGTTATTCTAACTCAATGTTGGTTGATTCATAACCCAACTATTGGGTTGAATGTATTCAACACAAAAGCTGAGTAATGCTCACTACAATGTCGGGTTATTCCAAACCCAACTATTGGGTTGAATTTATTTAACACAAAAGTTGAGTTATTCTAACTCAATGTTGGTTGATTCATAACCAAACTATTGGGTTGAATTTATTTAGCACAAAAGTTGAGTTATGCTGACAATGTTGGTTGATTCATAACCCAACTATTGGGTTGAATTTTTTCAACACAAAATCTGAGTAATGCTCACTACAATGTTGGGTTATTCCAAACCCAACTATTGGGTTGAATGTATTTAACACAAAAGTTGAGTTATGTTAACTCAATGTGGGTTGATTCATAACCCAACTATTGGGTTGAATTTATTTAACACAAAAGTTGAGTTAAACTGACAATGTTGGTTGATTCATAACCCAACTATTGGGTTGAATTTATTTAACACAAAAGTTGAGTTATTCGCCCCTCCCCCACCCCATCCCACCATCCCCCCCAACCTCAACCTCCTCATGCTCTCTCAGGGAGAGCATGTCCCAAATTCCAAGCTGCTGTTTTGAGGCATGTTAAAAAAAAATTAAGCACTTTGTGACTTCAATAATAAATATGGCAGTGCCATGTTGGCATTTTTTTCCATAACTTGAGTTGATTTATTTTGGAAAACCTTGTTACATTGTTTAATGCATCCAGCGGGGCATCACAACAAAATTAGGCATAATAATGTGTTCATTCCACGAATGAATATATCGGTATCGGTTGATATCGGAATCGGTAATTTGGAAGTTGGACAATATCGGAATATCGGATATCGGCAAAAAAGCCATTATCGGACATCTCTAATCATGTGGTTTCTTTTTTTTTTTTTTTTTTTACATACGTAGCACCATCTACAAAGAATTGTTATTGCGACATCTAGTGGACACATTTAGAACAGCGGTTTCTTTCATAAAAAAATGTTGGCTCATTTTTATACTTAGCAAACTCATCCCGCGGGGCCGGATAAAACCTGTTTGTGGGCCGTACGTTTGACACCCCTGCAGTAGGGTTTACTGAAAGAACTTGTAAGACCACAAAAACATTCAAAATACAGCAAGTAAAAAACTATAATAAGGATTTTTTTAAAGTAATTTCACTGCAAAAAGTCAGTGTTCAAAAACAAGAAAAAAATAAATAAAAAATGAGGGGTATTTTATTTGAACTAAGCAAAATTATCTGCCAATAGAACAAGAACATTTGGCTTGTCAAGACTTTCCAAAACAAGTGAAATTATCTAACCTCAATGAACCCAAAAATACCTTTAAAATAAGTATATTCTCACTAATAACAAGTGCACTTTTCTTGGTAGAAAAAAAAAGAGACCTTTTTGCTCAATATGTAGAAAAATATTCTAAATGCTAGTGCCATTATCTTGACATAATGATATGCGCTCGGCATTACATTTCATGAAACCAGCAAACTTACACTAAAAACTAATTTATTGTTCTTAATGGAAAGGCAACAAGTTTCCCAGCCGCTCAGGCAAATCATATTGTCTAAAAATGCATTTTTCCATGGATAACATGACATCATCGCGCCAAGTGCGTGCTCTTTCAGTCAATTAGTGCGCATATATACAGCCCGACCCCCGCCCAAATTTCTTTTATTGTAATCTTGAAGAATTTATCTGAATGTGCATGAGCTATTTCTGTTCAAAATTGTTTGAAATGTTAAATGTTTAAATATTAACTGTCAGTTTACTGTACTACTATATGAGTACCTATTTTCTATTGTTTCATTGAAAATAAAACAGCAAAGTCCATTTGGCTGTCATCTGTTTTAAATATGAGACACAATTGTGTCAAAATGATGATTTTTTATTTCATGCTTGAAATAAGAAATTATTACTTTAAAAAAGTAGTTTTATGCTTGTGAGTGTTGATGACACAGCTTTGCAACACTTGATATTCTAGTTTCAAGCATGTTTTACTCAATATAGGTCATCAAATCTCAGCAACAAGCTGTAATATCTTACGGAGATCATTTAGGAGCAAAACCCTTAAAACAAGTAAAACACTCTAACATAAAATCTTACTATTATGTTAGATCCACTATGGACTGGACTCTCACACTATTATGTTAGATCCACTATGGACTAGACTCTCACACTATTATGTTAGATCCACTATGGACTGGACTCTCACACTATTATGTTAGATCCACTATGGACTGGACTCTCACTATTATGTTAGATTGACTATGGACTGGACTCTCACTATTATGTTAGATTGACTATGGACTGGACTCTCACTATTATGTTAGATCCACTATGGACTGGACTCTCACACTATTATGTTAGATCCACTATGGACTGGACTCTCACACTATTATGTTAGATCCACTATGGACTAGACTCTCACACTATTATGTTAGATCCACTATGGACTGGACTCTCACTATTATGTTAGATCCACTATGGACTGGACTCTCACACTATTATGTTAGATCCACTATGGACTGGACTCTCACTATTATGTTAGATCCACTATGGACTGGACTCTCAACCTATTATGTTAGATCCACTATGGACTGGACTCTCACACTATTATGTTAGATCCACTATGGACTAGACTCTCACACTATTATGTTAGATCCACTATGGACTGGACTCTCACTATTATGTTAGATCCACTATGGACTGGACTCTCACACTATTATGTTAGATCCACTATGGACTGGACTCTCACTATTATGTTAGATCCACTATGGACTGGACTCTCACACTATTATGTTAGATCCACTATGGACTGGACTCTCACACTATTATGTTAGATCCACTATGGACTGGACTCTCACTATTATGTTAGATCCACTATAGACTGGACTCTCACTATTATGTTAGATCCACTATGGACTGGACTCTCACACTATTATGTTAGATCCACTATGGACTGGACTCTCACACTATTATGTTAGATCCACTATGGACTGGACTCTCACTATTATGTTAGATCCACTATGGACTGGACTCTCACACTATTATGTTAGATCCACTATGGACTGGACTCTCACACTATTATGTTAGATCCACTATGGACTGGACTCTCACTATTATGTTAGATCCACTATAGACTGGACTCTCACTATTATGTTAGATCCACTATGGACTGGACTCAAACTATTATGTTAGATCCACTATGGACTGGACTCTCACATTATTATGTTAGATCCACTATAGACTGGACTCTCACTATTATGTTAGATCCACTATGGACTGGACTCTCACACTATTATGTTAGATCCACTATGGACTGGACTCTCACTATTATGTTAGATCCACTATGGACTGGACTCTCACACTATTATGTTATATCCACTATAGACTGGACTCTCACTATTATGTTAGATCCACTATGGACTGGACTCTCACACTATTATGTTAGATCCACTATGGACTGGACTCTGTCACTATTATGTTAGATCCACTATGGACTGGACTCTCACACTATTATGTTAGATCCACTATGGACTGGACTCTCACACTATTATGTTAGATCCACTATGGACTGGACTCTGTCACTATTATGTTAGATCCACTATGGACTGGACTCTCACACTATTATGTTAGATCCACTATGGACTGGACTCTCACTATTATGTTAGATCCACTATGGACTGGACTGTCACTATTATGTTAGATCCACTATGGACTGGATTTTCACTATTATGTTAGATCCACTATGGACTGGACTCTCACTATTATGTTAGATCCACTATGGACTGGACTCTCACTATTATGTTAGATCCACTATGGACTGGATTTTCACTATTATGTTAGATCCACTATGGACTGGACTCTCACTATTATGTTAGATTCACTATGGACTGGACTCTCACTATTATGTTAGATCCACTATGGACTGGATTTTCACTTATATGTTGCAAATATCACCCTTATTTGACATAATTCATCTTACTTAGATTTCACTTTTTGCAGTTTACCTTTGAAAGACTCTCTGCCGCCTCGTTGTATGATGAGTAAATGGCAGGGCGGGGCTTCTTTGGTGCATTTGTTGTGGCACTTCAGCCTGCGTGCACACACACACACGCACACACACGCACACACACACACACACACACACACACACACACACACACACACACGATTGCGTCAAGTTACATTGCTTTTGTTTGATTGTCGACATTCATGGCCGAGTTACGTACTTGCAGTTTTTACATTTGAGTCCAAACAACATTCCCTTCCCACACACGGTGCACGTCTGTGACATCCAGTACTTTGTGGAAAACCTGCAGGCAGAAGAAGAAGAAGAAGAAGAAGTAACAATGGTGGAGGACGTGACATTTGCGGGCGTCGCGAGTCAATCCGAGCGACCTTAACGTGGATTGTGTGACCTTTTCAACCCGTTGGGGAAAAAAAATCTTCTCATGGAGGAACACCGCGTCTCTAGCGGGCTCTTAAAGTCCACTAATTAACTTGTGTCTGTTTGGCTTTTTCTTTGTCTTGTTGTTGTTCCTACACAACTCCAAAAGAAGCCTCAACAAGGACCAAAATGAACTAAGTGTGTGTTTACTGTTCATCAACTAAAAACACAGCTGAATTTCAGGGTGGGCATGACGTTAAACAGTGGAGGCTCCTCTATGGGGTCTTGGGGCACGAGGAGGTTAACCCCTTTACTACTGTTACCCCAGGTGGCCCTTGGCAAAGGCCTAGTACCTGACTGCCCCCTAGCCAGGGATACGGTGAAGACCTCAACGGCGGAAGAAGGCTGCAGCAGAAAAAGGGTCCCCAGTCGTCTTGGACTCCATGCCACTGGACCCTGACCCGATTCTGTCAAGGATCGTGTGGTGACTGTCTGTGCACCTATCTACCCACGTTAAACCAAGTCACGCACAGGCATCCTTCATAAAGGGATACACCCCTACCAGGAGGATCGTCATACTCGTTCGAGTGACCGCCGATGATGGGTGCCATGATTGGGTATAAAAGCATTCACATTCACAAACAAGGATTGGGCGAGGGTCACCACTTTGGGAACAAATGCGTGAGCAAATTGCCCAACAGTTTTAAGAACAACATTTCTCAACCAGCTCTTGCAAGGAATTTAGGGATTTCACCATCTACGCTCCGTAATATCATCAAAAGTTTCAGATTCTGGAGAAATCACTGCATGTAAGCGATGATGTTACGGACCGTCGATCCCTCAGGCGGTACTGAATCAAAAAGCGACATAAGTGTGTAAAGGATATCACCACATGGGCTCAGGAACACGTCAGAAAACCACTCTCAGTAACTACATTTGGTGGTTACATCTGTAAGTGCAAGTTAATGTCCTGGGCATGACGTTAAAGTGCATCCGGCAGTGGAGGCTCCTCTATGGGGTCTTGGGACACTAGGAGGTTAACCCCTTTACTACTGTTACCCCAGGTGGCCCTTGGCAAAGGCCTAGTACCTGACTGCCCCCTAGCCAGGGATACGGTGAAGACCTCAACGGCGGAAGAAGGCTGCAGCAGAAAAAGGGTCCCCAGTCGTCTTGGACTCCATGCCACTGGACCCTGACCCGATTCTGTCCAGGATCGTGTGGTGACTGTCTGTGCACCAGTCTCCCCACGTTAAACTAAGTCACGCACAGGCATCCTTCATAAAGGGATACACCCCTACCAGGAGGATCGTCATACTCGTTCGAGTGACCGCCGATGATGGGTGCCATGATTGGGTATAAAAGCATTCACATTCACAAACAAGGATGGGGCGAGGGTCACCACTTTGGGAACAAATGCGTGAGCAAATTGCCCAACAGTTTTAAGAACAACATTTCTCAACCAGCTCTTGCAAGGAATTTAGGGATTTCACCATCCACGCTCCGTAATGTCATCAAAAGTTTCAGATTCTGGAGAAATCACTGCATGTAAGCGATGATATTACGGACCATCGTTCCCTCAGGCGGTACTGAATCAAAAAGCGACATCAGTGTGTAAAGGATATCACCACATGGGTTCAGGAACACGTCAGAAAACCACTCTCAGTAACTACGTTTGGTCGCTACATCTGTAAGTGCAAGTTAATGTCCTGGGCATGACGTTAAAGTGCATCCGGCAGTGGCGGCTCCTCTATGGGTTCTTGGGGCACTAGGAGGTTAACCCCTTTACTACTGTTACCCCAGGTGGCCCTTGGCAAAGGCCTAGTACCTGACTGCCCCCGAGCCAGGGATACGGTGAAGACCTCAACGGCGGAAGAAGGCTGCAGCAGAAAAAGGGTCCCCAGTCGTCTTGGACTCCATGCCACTGGACCCTGACCCGATTCTGTCAAGGATCGTGTGGTGACTGTCTGTGAACCAGTCTCCCCACGTTAAACTAAGTCACGCACAGGCATCCTTCATAAAGGGATACACCCCTACCAGGAGGATCGTCATACTCGTTCGAGTGACCGCCGATGATGGGTATAAAAGCATTCACATTCACAAACAAGGACGGGGCGAGGGGTCACCACTTTGGGAACAAATGCGTGAGCAAATTGCCCAACAGTTTAAGAACAACATTTCTCAACCAGCTATTGCAAGGAATTTAGGGATTTCACCATCCACGCTCCGTAATGTCATCAAAAGTTTCAGATTCTGGAGAAATCACTGCATGTAAGCGATGATATTACGGACCATCGATCCCTCAGGCGGTACTGAATCAAAAAGCGACATCAGTGTGTAAAGGATATCACCACATGGGTTCAGGAACACGTCAGAAAACCACTCTCAGTAACTACATTTGGTGGTTACATCTGTAAGTGCAATTTAATGTCCTGGGCATGATATTAAAGTGCATCCGGCAGTGGAGGCTCCTCTATGGGGTCTTGGGACACTAGGAGGTTAACCCCTTTGCAACTGTTACCCCAGGTGGCCCTTGGCAAAGGCCTAGTACCTGACTGCCCCCTAGCCAGGGATACGGTGAAGACCTCAACGGCGGAAGAAGGCTGCAGCAGAAAAGGGTCCCCAGTCGTCTTGGACTCCATGCCACTGGACCCTGACCCGATTCTGTCAAGGATCGTGTGGTCACTGTCTGTGCACCAGTCTCCCCACGTTAAACTAAGTCACGCACAGGCATCCTTCATAAAGGGATACACCCCTACCAGGAGGATCCTCATACTCGTTCGAGTGACCGCCGATGATGGGTGCCATGATTGGGTACAAAAGCATTCACCTTCACAAACAAGGATGGGGCGAGGGTCACCACTTTGGGAACAAATGCGTGAGCAAATTGCCCAACAGTTTTAAGAACAACATTTCTCAACCAGCTATTGCAAGGAATTTAGGGATTTCACCATCCACGCTCCGTAATATCATCCAAATTTCAGATTCTGGAGAAATCACTGCATGTAAGCGATGATATTACGGACCGTCGATCCCTCAGGCGGTACTGAATCAAAAAGCGACATCAGTGTGTAAAGGATATCACCACATGGGCTCAGGAACACGTCAGAAAACCACTCTCAGTAACTACGTTTGGTCGCTACATCTGTAAGTGCAAGTTAATGTACTGGGCATGACGTTAAAGTGCATCCGGCAGTGGAGGCTCCTCTATGGGGTCTTGGGGCACGAGGAGGTTAACCCCTTTACTACTGTTACCCCAGGTGGCCCTTGGCAAAGGCCTAGTACCTGACTGCCCCCTAGCCAGGGATACGGTGAAGACCTCAACGGCGGAAGAAGGCTGCAGCAGAAAAAGGGTCCCCAGTCGTCTTGGACTCCATGCCACTGGACCCTGACCCGATTCTGTCAAGGATCGTGTGGTGACTGTCTGTGCACCAGTCTCCCCACGTTCAACTAAGTCACGCACAGGCATCCTTCATAAAGGGATGCACCCCTACCAGGAGGACATCTCTGCGCTGCTGACCCGTCTCAGCTCGAGATGGTCTCCTGCTGGCCCCACTTTGGACTGGACTCTCACTATTATGTTAGATCCACTATGGACTGGACTCTCACCCTATTATGTTAGATCCACGATGGACTGGACTCTCACTATTATGTTAGATCCACTATGGACTGGACTCTCACACTATTATGTTTGATCCACTAAAGACTGGACTCTCACTATTATGTTAGATCCACTATGGACTGGACTCTCACTATTATGTTAGATCCACTATGGACTGGACTCTCACACTATTATGTTAGATTCACTGTGGACTGGACTCTCACTATTATGTTAGATCCACTATGGACTGGACTCTCTCACTATTATGTTAGATCCACTATGGACTGGACTCTCACTATTATGTTAGATCCACTATGGACTGGACTCTCACACTATTATGTTAGATCCACTATGGACCAGACTCTCACACTATTATGTTAGATCCACTATGGACTAGACTCTCACACTATTATGTTAGATCCACTATTAACTGGACTCTCACACTATCATGTTAGATTCACTATGGACTGGACTCTCACTATTATGTTAGATCCACTATGGACTGGACTCTCACACTATTATGTTAGATCCACTATGGACTGGACTCTCACTATTATGTTAGATCCACTATGGACTGGACTCTCACACTATTATGTTAGATCCACTATGGACTGGACTCTCACTATTATGTTAGATCCACTATGGACTGGACTCTCACTATCATGTTAGATCCACTATGGACTGAACTCTCACACTATTATGTTAGATCCACTATGGACTGAACTCTCACACTATTATGTTAGATCCACTATGGACTGGACTCTCACTATAATGTTAGATCCACTATGGACTGGACTTTCACTATTATGTTAGATCCACTATGGACTGGACTCTCACACTATTATGTTAGATCCACTATGGACTGGACTCTCACACTATTATGTTAGATCCACTATGGACTGGACTCTCACTATTATGTTAGATCCACTATGGACTGGACTCTCACACTATTAAGTTAGATCCACTATGGACTGGACTCTCACTATTATGTTAGATCCACTATGGACTGGACTCTCACTATTATGTTAGATCCACTATGGACTGGACTCTCACTATTATGTTAGATCCACTATGGACTGGACTCTCACACTATTATGTTAGATCCACTATGGACTGGACTCTTACTATTATGTTAGATCCACTATGGACTGGACTCTCACTATTATGTTAGATGCACTATGGACTGGACTCTCACTATTATGTTAGATCCACCATGGACTGGACTCTCACACTATTATGTTAGATCCACTATGGACTGGACTCTCACTATTATGTTAGATCCACTATGGACTGGGCTCTCACTATTATGCTAGATCCACTATGGACTGGACTCTCACACTATTATGTTAGATTCACTATGGATTGGACTCTCACTATTATGTTAGATCCACTATGGACTGGACTCTCACTATTATGTTAGATCCACTATGGACTGGACTCTCACACTATTATGTTAGATCCACTATGGACTGGACTCTCACTATTATGTTAGATCCACTATGGACTGGACTCTCACACTATTATGTTAGATCCACTATGGACTGGACTCTCACTATTATGTTAGATCCACTATGGACTGGACTCTCACTATTATGTTAGATCCACTATGGACTGGACTCTCACACTATTATGTTAGATTCACTGTGGACTGGACTCTCACTATTATGTTAGATCCACTATGGACTGGACTCTCTCACTATTATGTTAGATCCACTATGGACTGGACTCTCACTATTATGTTAGATCCACTATGGACTGGACTCTCACTATTATGTTAGATCCACTATGGACTGGACTTTCACTTATATGTTGGATCCACTATGGACTGAACTCCCACAATATTATGTCAGACCCACTCGACATCCATTGCATCCGGTCTCCCCTAGAGGGGGGGTCACCCACATATGCAGTTCTCTCCAAGGTTTCTCATAGTCATTCACATCGACGTCCCATTGGGGTTGTGAGTTTTTCCTTGCCCTTATGTGGGCTCTGTACCGCGGATGTCGTTGTGGCTTGTGCAGCCCTTTGAGACACTTGTGATTTAGGGCTATATAAATAAACATTGATTGATTGAATAATTAGGAGTGAGGAAATTTCACAACTGGATTTGTTGCACAGGTGGCATCCTATGACAGTTCCACGCTGGAAATCACTGAAAGCGGCCCATTCTTTCACAAATGTTTGTAGAAACAGTCTCCATGCCTAAGTGCTTGGTTTTATACACCTGTGGCCAATCACCAAGTGATTAGGACACCTGATTCTCATCATTTGGATGGGCGGTTTCCTTTGCAAGTTCCAGCGTATTCCACCACCTCAAATGTTCATCCCTCGACAGTGAGTGTGAGCTGCTAAAACGGCGCCGCCTCCCCAATAAACAAAAGCCTGAAAACGACCAATTTGGAGCGCGCTCAGACGGAGCGGCTGTATTTACGGGCAGGCCGCCTGGTTAGTGCGCGGCGGCCGCCTGGCTAATGGCAGGTGACTAATGCGGTCTGACAGAACCCAAATCTCTTTATTAATGAGTCGGCGCTGCCGTGACTGACGCCCGGTGGCCTCCGCTGTCTCGGATGAGCGACGGCGTGACATTAAGGGCGAACCCGGCGCCAGGAAAAGCCCCCGCGGCTCATGCTGAAATACACTCACAGACTTATCTCAACAATGTGTCAACACGGGGACGCCGATTCCTCTCCAAAAACCAGCCTTAATCCTCCAATAACAGCTTGATAGATTACATTTGGAGGCGGCGAGAGGGTTCGCTTTGCCACTTTGCCCACTTTCTTTGCCCGTTTCAAATAAAAAAATTGTTTTCAATATTTTAAACAGCACAATAAAATAAAGGCAGATTAATGTATTGATTTAATGTTGTAGTTATATTAAAAAAAAAATTAATATATTAATAACTAGATATTAATTTGAGCAGTGAATACCAAAGTCTTATGGAGCCTCCTGTTAACCTCATTGGAGTCAATAAAATAAAATTATTTAAAAATAGTTTTCAATATTTCAATAAAATAAAGGCCAATTAATGTATTGATTTAATGTTTTAGTTATATTTAAACATGTTTTGTTTATTAATATTTAGATGTTGATTTAATAAAATGTATTTATTAATTTTATTAACATTTATTAATGTATTAATAAGTTATTATTATAATTAATAATTTATTAAAATTTAAATGTATTAACTAAATTAATTTAATAAAAGACAATGTTAATTGTCTAAGTCTAAGTCTAAGTCTAAGTCTAACTTGAGCAGTGAATACCAAAGTCTTATGGAGCTTTCTTTTACCCTCATTGGAGTCAATAAAATGCTGAAAAAAAATACTAAAAAATAGTTTTCAATATTTTAAACAGCACAATAAAACAAAGGCCAATTAATGTATTGATTTAATGTTTTAGTTATATTTAAACATGTTTTATTTATTAATATTTAGATGTTAATTTAATAAAATTAATTTATTAATTTTATTAACATTTATTAATGTATTAGTAATTTATTATTGTATTTTAATTTATTAATTAAATTAATTTAATAAAGGACAATGTTAATTGTCTAAGTCTAAGTCTAAGTCTAATTTGAGCAGTGAATACCAAAGTCTTATGGAGCCTCCTGTTACCCTCATTGGAGTCAATAAAATGCTGAAAAAACTTATTAAAAAATAGTTTTCAATATTTTAAACAGCTCAATAAAATAAAGGCCAATTAATGCATGAATTTAATGTTTTAGTTGTATTTAAACATGTTTTATTTATTAAAATGTATATCTTAATTTGAGCAGTGAATACCAAAGTCTTATGGAGCCTCCTGTGACCCTCATTGGAGTCAATAAAATGCTGAAAAAAAATACTAAAAAATAGTTTTCAATATTTTAAACAGCACAATAAAATAAAGGCCAATTAATGCATTAATTGAATATTTTAGTTATATTTAAACATGTTTTATTTATTAATATTTAGATGTTAATTTGAGCAGTGAATACCAAAGTCTTATGGAGCCTCCTGTGACCCTCATTGGAGTCAATAAAATGCTGAAAAAAAATACTAAAAAATAGTTTTCAATATTTTAAACAGCACAATAAAATAAAGGCCAATTAATGCAATCATTTTATGTTTTAGTGATAATTAAACATATTTTATTTATTAATAATTAGATGTTAATTTGAGCAGTGAATACCAAAGTCTTATGGAGCCTCCTGTTACCCTCATTGGAGTCAATAAAATGCTGAAAAAACTTATTAAAAAATAGTTTTCAATATTTTAAACAGCTCAATAAAATAAAGGCCAATTAATGCATGAATTTAATGTTTTAGTTATATTTAAACATGTTTTGTTTATTAATATTTAGATGTTAATTTAATAAAATGTATTTATTAATTGTATTAACATTTATTAATGTATTAATAATTTATTATTATAATTAATAATTTATTAAAATTTAAATGTATTAAGTAAATTAATTTAATAAAAGACAATGTTAATTGTCTAAGTCTAAGTCTAAGTCTAAGTCTAACTTGAGCAGTGAATACCAAAGTCTTATGGAGCCTCCTGTTACCCTCATTGGAGTCAATAAAATGCGGAAAACAATTATTTAAAAATAGTTTTCAATATTTTAAACAGCACAATAAAACAAAGGCCAATTAATGTATTGATTTAATGTTTTAGTTATATTTAAACATGTTTTTTTAATTAATATTTAGATGTTAATTTAATAAAATTAATTGATTAATTATATTAACATTTATTAATGTATTAATAATTTATCATTATATTTTAATTTATTAAATACATTAATTTAATAAAGGACAATGTTAATTGTCTAAGTCTAAGTCTAAGTCTAATTTGAGCAGTGAATACCAAAGTCTTATGGAGCCTCCTGTTACCCTCATTGGAGTCAATAAAATGCTGAAAAAAATAATTTAAAAATAGTTTTCAATATTTTAAACAGCACAATAAAATAAAGGCCAATTAATGTATTGATTTAATGTTTTAGTTATATTTAAACATGTTTTGTTTATTAATATTTAGATGTTAATTTAATAAAATGTATTTATTAATTTTATTAACATTTAATAATGTATTAATAATGTATTATTATAATTAATAATTTATTATAATTTACATTTATTAAGTAAATTAATTTAATAAAAGACAATGTTAATTTTCTAAGTCTAAGTCTGATTTGAGCAGTGAATACCAAAGTCTTATGGAGCCTTCTTTTACCCTCATTGGAGTCAATAAAATGCTGAAAAAAATTATTTAAAAATAGTTTTCAATATTTTAAACGGCACAATAAAACAAAGGCCAATTAATGTATTGATTTAATGTTTTAGTTATATTTAAACATGTTTTGTTTATTAATATCTAGAAGTTAATTTAATAAAAATGTATTCATCAATTTTATTAACATTTATTAATGTATTAATAATTTATTATTATAATTAATAATTTATTAAAATTTAAATGTATTAAGTAAATTAATTTAATAAAAGACAATGTTAATTGTCTAAGTCTAAGTCTAAGTCTGATTTGAGCAGTGAATACCAAAGTCTTATGGAGCCTTCTTTTACCCTCATTGGAGTCAATAAAATGCTGAAAAAATATATTTAAAAATAGTTTTCAATATTTTAAACAGCACAATAAAATAAAGGCCAATTAACGTATTAATTTAATGTTTTAGTTATATTTAAATATGTTTTATTTATTAATATTTAGATGTTAATTTAATAAAATTAATTTATTAATTTTATTAACATTTATTAATGTATTAATAATGTATTATTATAATTAATAATTTATTAAAATTTAAATTTATTAAGTAAATTAATTTAATAAAAGACTATGTTAATTGTCTAAGTCTAAGTCTAAGTCTGATTTGAGCAGTGAATACCAAAGTCTTATGGAGCCTTCTTTTACCCTCATTGGAGTCAATAAAATGCTGAAAAAAAATATTTAAAAATAGTTTTCAATATTCTAAACAGCACAATAAAACAAAGGCCAATTAATGTATTGATTTGATGTTTTAGTTATATTTAAACATGTTTTATTTATTAATATTTAGATGTTAATTTAATAAAATTAATTTATTAATTTTATTAACATTTATTAATGTATTAGTAATTTATTATTGTATTTTAATTTATTAATTAAATTAATTTAATAAAGGACAATGTTAATTGTCTAAGTCTAAGTCTAAGTCTAATTTGAGCAGTGAATACCAAAGTCTTATGGAGCCTCCTGTTACCCTCATTGGAGTCAATAAAATGCTGAAAAAAAATACTAAAAAATAGTTTTCAATATTTTAAACAGCACAATAAAATAAAGGCCAATTAATGCAATCATTTTATGTTTTAGTGATAATTAAACATATTTTATTTATTAATAATTAGATGTTAATTTGAGCAGTGAATACCAAAGTCTTATGGAGCCTCCTGTTACCCTCATTGGAGTCAATAAAATGCTGAAAAACTTATTAAAAAATAGTTTTCAATATTTTAAACAGCTCAATAAAATAAAGGCCAATTAATGCATGAATTTAATGTTTTAGTTATATTTAAACATGTTTTGTTTATTAATATTTAGATGTTAATTTAATAAAATGTATTTATTAATTGTATTAACATTTATTAATGTATTAATAATTTATTTTTATAATTAATAATTTATTAAAATTTAAATGTATTAAGTAAATTAATTTAATAAAAGACAATGTTAATTGTCTAAGTCTAAGTCTAAGTCTGATTTGAGCAGTGAATACCAAAGTCTTATGGAGCCTTCTTTTACCCTCATTGGAGTCAATAAAATGCTGAAAAAAAATTATAAAAAAAATAGTTTTCAATATTTTAAACAGCACAATAAAATAAAGGCCAATTAACGCATGAATTTAATGTTTTAGTTATATTTAAACATGTTTTGTTTATTAATATTTAGATGTTAATTTAATAAAATGTATTTATTAATTTTATTAACATTTATTAATGTATTAATAATTTATTATTATAATTAATAATTTATTAAAAATTAAATTTATTATGTAAATTAATTTAATAAAAGACAATGTTAATTGTCTAAGTCTAAGTCTAAGTCTGATTTGAGCAGTGAATACCAAAGTCTTATGGAGCCTTCTTTTACCCTCATTGGAGTCAATAAAATGCTGAAAAAAATTATTTAAAAATAGTTTTCAATATTTTAAACGGCACAATAAAACAAAGGCCAATTAATGTATTGATTTAATGTTTTAGTTATATTTAAACATGTTTTTTTAATTAATATTTAGATGTTAATTTAATAAAATTAATTGATTAATTTTATTAACATTTATTAATGTATTAATAATTTATCATTATATTTTAATTTATTAAATACATTAATTTAATAAAGGACAATGTTAATTGTCTAAGTCTAAGTCTAAGTCTAATTTGAGCAGTGAATACCAAAGTCTTATGGAGCCTCCTGTTACCCTCATTGGAGCCAATAAAATGCTGAAAAAACTTATTAAAAAATAGTTTTCAATATTTTAAACAGCACAATAAAATAAAGGCCAATTAATGCAACAATGTTATGTTTTAGTGATATTTAAACATGTTTTATTTAATAATAATTAGATATTAATTTGAGCAGTGAATATCAAAGTATTATTGAGCCTCTTGTTACCCTCATTGGAGTCAATAAAAATGCTGAAAAAAAATTATGAAAAACATTTTTTTCAATATTTTAAACAGCACAATAAAATAAAGGCCAATTAATGCATGAATTTAATGTTTTAGTTATATTTAAACATGTTTTATTTATTAATATTTATATCTTAATTTGAGCAGTGAATACCAAAGTATTATGGAGTCTCCTGTGACCCTCATTGGAGTCAATAAAATGCTGAAAAAAAACCCTAAAAAATAGTTTTCAATATTTTAAACAGCACAATAAAATAAAGGCCAATTAATGCAATAATTTTATGTTTTAGTGATGATTAAACATTTTTTATTTATTAATAATTACATGTTAATTTGAGCAGTGAATACCAAAGTATTATCGAGCCTCTTGTTACCCTCATTGGAGTCAATAAAATTATTTTAAAAAATACTAAAAAATAGTTTTCAATATTTTAAACAGCACAATAAAATAAAGGCCAATTAATGCAATAATTTTATGTTTTAGTGATATTTAAACATGTTTTATTTATTAATAATTATATATTAATTTGAGCAGTGAATACCAAAGTCTTATAGAGCCTCCTGTTACCCTCATTGGAGTCAATAAAATGCTGAAAAAAAAATATTAAAAAAAATAGTTTTCAATATTTTAAACAACACAATAAAATAAAAGCCAATTAAAGCATGAATTTAATGTTTTGGTTATATTTAAACATGTTTTATTTATTAATATTTAGATGTTAATTTGAGCAGTGTCTTATGGAGCCTCCTGTTACCCTCATTGGAGTCAATAAAATGCTGAAAACAAATTATAAAAACAAATGTTTTCAATATTTTAAACAGCACAATAAAATAAAGGCCAATTAATGCAATCATTTTATGTTTCAGTGATATTTAAACATGTTTTATTTATTAATAATGATATGTTAATTTGAGCAGTGAATACCAAAGTCTTATGGAGCCTCCTGTTACCCTCATTGGAGTCAATAAAATGCTGAAAAAAATTATTTAAAAATAGTTTTCAATATTTTAAACAGCAAAATAAAACAAAAGCCAATTAATGTATTGATTTGATGTTTTAGTTATATTTAAACATGTTTTATTTATTAATATTTGTTGTTAATTTAATCAAATTAATTTATTAATTTTATTAACATTTATTAATGTATTAATAATTTATTATTATATTTTAGTTTATTAATTAAATTAATTTAATAAAGGACAATGTTAATTGTCTAAGTCTAAGTCTAAGTCTAATTTGAGCAGTGAATACCAAAGTCTTATGGAGCCTCCTGTTACCCTCATTGGAGTCAATAAAATGCTGAAAAAAAATTATTAAAAAAATAGTTTCCAATATTTTAAACAGCACAATAAAACAAAGGCCAATTAACGTATTAATGTAATGTTTTAGTTATATTTAAACATGTTTTATTTATTAATATTTAGATGTTAATTTGAGCAGTGAATACCAAAGTCTTATGGAGGCTCCTGTTACCCTCATTGGAGTCAATAAAATGCTTTAAAAAAATATATTTAAAAAATGTTTAAATTTTTTTAAACAGCACAATAAAATAGTGGCCAATTAATGCAATAATTTAATGTTTTAGTTATATTTAAACATGGCGGCGTTTTACACTTAAGATGGGAGGCAGCAAGGAATGAGGCGTCTCCTCCCTGATGTGGCCTACCTGTGTTTTATGGAGTTTCCCAGATCTCTTCGGGGGATCTGCGGGGACCAGCGAGGCACTGAGAGAGTGTCTGCAGGGGGGAGACAAAGATGGAGATTGACAACCTTCTTTTCAGCCGACATTCATTAGAAAAGAAGCTTTGGTGGACTTTGAGCCTTAAAAAAAAATCTTGGATTTATAATCTGTTTGTAAAAGTACAAAAACCCAAAACCAGTGAAGTTGGCACGTTGTGGAAATGGTAAATAAAAACAGAATTCAATGATTTGCAAATCATTTTCAACTTATATTCAATTGAATAGACTGCAAAGACAAGATACTTAACGTAACGGAGGAGAACAATTTTTGATGCTTTTCAGGTGTAATTCTTTCCCATTCTTGCTTGATGTACAGCTTAAGTTGTTCAACAGTCCGGGGGTCTCCGTTGTGGTATTTTAGGCTTCATAATGCGCCACACATTTTCAATGGGAGACAGTTCTGGACTACAGGCAGGCCAGTCTAGTACTACGTAGCCACGATGTTGTAACACATGCAGAATGTGGCTTGGCATTGTCTTGCTGAAATAAGCAGGGGCGTCCATGATAACGTTGCTTGGATGGCAACACATGTTTGAAATGTGGACTCGTCAGACCACAGAACACTTTTCCACTTTGCATCAGTCCATCTTAGATGAGCTCGGGCCCCAGCGAAGCCCGCAACGCTTCTGGGTGTTGTTGATAAATAGCTTTCGCTTTGCATAGTAGAGTTTTAAATTGCACTTACAGATGTAGCGACGAACTGTAGTTACTGATAGTGGTTTTCTGTAGTGTTCCTGTGCCTATGTGGTGATATCCTTTACGCACTGATGTTGCTTTTTGATGCAGTATCCAAGGTCACGGGCTTTGCCGCTTGCGTGCAGTGATTTCTCCAGATTCTCTGAACCTTTTGATGATATTACGGACCGTAGACGGTGAAATCCCTAAATTCCTTGCAATAGCTGGTTGAGAAATGTTGTTCTTAGACTGTTTGACAATTTGCTCACGCATTTGTTGACAAAGCGGTGACCCTCGCCCCGTCCTTGTTTGTGAATGACTGAGCATTTCATGGAAGTTGCTTTTATACCCAATCATGGCACCCACCTGTTCCCAATTAGCCTGTTCACCTGTGGGATGTTCCAAATAAGTGTTTGATGAGCATTCCTCAACTTTCTCAGTCTTTTTTTGCCACTTGTGCCGGCTTTTTTGAAACATGTTGCAGGCATCGAATTCCAAATGAGCTAATATTTGCAAAAACTAACAAAGTTTCTCAGTTGGAACGTTAAGTATCTTGTCTTTGCAGTCTATTCAATTGAATATAAGTTGAAAAGGATTTGCAAATTTTTGTATTCTCTTTTTATTTACCATTTGGTACAAAATGTGGCTGCTAGACTTTTGACAAGAACAAGAAACATATGCGGTCCTCTCCAAGGTTTCTCATAGTCATTCATTTTGACATCCCACTGGGTTGTGAGTTTTTCTTTGCCCTTATGTGGGCTCTGAACCGAGGATGTCGTTGTGGCTTGTGCAGCCCTTTGAGACACTTGTGATTTAGGGCTATATAAATAAACATTGATTGATTGATTGATTGATTGATTGATTGATTTACACAACGTGCCAACTTCACTGGTTTTGGGGTTTGTATTTGGAAACATATTTTGAAAATCCTAACAGGTCGTTATTGCCCAGATCTGGCCGAGAGTACGAGTTTTTACAATTGTAATCTGAGACGGCATGAAAATCAATGTTGCTGCCTATTCTCGACCCTTCTCAGGCTTAATAATGATGATGACAAATGTTAGAATAATTGTTTCTAAATTATCACAAAAACTTTGTATTGCATCGTGTTCCTGACAAGAAGACAAAAGGCTGTCTTTGAAACCTACCAAGAGTAAGACTCATAAAACTCCACTGTGTGTGTGAGGGTGGGGGGGTGGGGGTGGGGGAGCAAGATGAAGGTGTTCCTGTGTTCTTTCATGTATGGTAGTCAACAGAAGGATGTTGTTCTGGCCCAAGGACTTCAGAGTGGAAAGATGACAGGATCTGCCCAATTTCCAGACGACCTCTTTTTCTTATTTTACAAACTCTTTTTTAACTATTTTATGGAACTCTTTTTCAACTACTTTACAAACTCTTTTTGAACTGAAGTTTCCTGTGAATTGTTTACGACCTTTTCTGTGAACTTTTTGCGACCTTTGTCCTTTGGAAAAAGCGGTGGTCCAAAATAAAAGAAGGAGGCGTGCGATCTTTTGGCAGAACGTAATGACACTGTACAAGGGTACAGATGTGCACGTTTCTCCTCACTGGACCACATTGAATTCTGTCTCTGTTTTGATTCTTTGCCTCTTGTCTTGTGTAATAGATGTCATCAGTGTTTGAACCTGACAACAAGTGAAGACGAAAACAAATGTTAACCATATTGTCCAGGCAAAAAGATCTTAGATAAATGCCACATCTGCCTGTGAGTCATCAAATAAATCCATTGAGGACATTTCCGCGATGACACGTCACATGTTTGTCTTTAAAAGGACGCAATTGAATCAAGCGATGTGTGGACAAAGACAACCATCGCTATTAATCAATAAGAAGGCGGTCATCTTTACTCGTTGACAGCGCTAATCTCATAGAGGGTCGACATCGGCTACTCAAAGTCCCCCCACCCCCCGCCCGTCCTCTTCCTCTTCCTGCTTCCCCTCGGGGGACCTCGGCGTCTTCTGTGCACTCCGATGGAGGTCTCAATTACACTCAATCAAGCTGATAACTCAATCCCGAGAAGGAAGTGACATCACGGCCTGGTTGGCGACGGACGCATTATCAGACTTGTCAGCGCGGCGCTGAGGGCTGTTTATCCTCGTCTGTGGAGCGTCTGGACCATGTCAGCAACAGCAATTCTTTGATTGTAGCTAATGAACTTGCGGATTGTCATAATTGTGTCAAAGGTAAAGTTGGAGGGAAAGTTTGGTATGAGGGGCCGTTCGGGACATTATTCAGAATTACCTCTTACATACACTACTGAAATGCTCTCACATAAACAACTAAAATGTTTTTCTCTCACACACACTACTGAAACACTCTTATACACACTACTGAAACACTCTCATACACACTACTGAAACACTCTTATACATACTACTGAAATGCTCTCACATAAACAACTGAAATGTTTTTCTCTCACACCGTTTATACATACTAGTGAAAAATAATTCCAGGTGTGTGTGTGTGTGTGTGTGAGAGAAAAACATTTCAGTAGTGTTTATGAGAGTGTTTCAGTAGGGTGTGTGAGAGAAAAAACATTTTAGTTGTTTATGTGAGAGCATTTCAATAGTGTATGTGCTTGGCACTCAGCATCAAGGGTTGGAATTGGGGGTTAAATCACCAAAAATGATTCCCGGGCGCGGCACTGCTGCTGCCCACTGCTCCCCTCACCTCCCAGGGGGTGAACAAGGGGATGGGTCAAATGCAGAGGACAAATTTCACCACACCTAGTGTGTGTGTGACAATCATTGGTACTTTAACTTTAACTTTAAGAGTGTTTCAGTAGTGTACATAAGAGTGTTTCAGTCATGTGTGTGTGTGAGAGAAAAAGATTTCAGTCGTTTATGTGGTAGCATTTCAGTTGTGTGTATAAGAGTGTTTCAGTAGTGTGCATAAGTGTTTCACTAGTGTGTGTGTGTGAGAAAAAGATTTCAGTTGTTTATGTGAGAGCATTTCAGTAGTGTACATAAGAGTGTTTCAGTAGGGTGTACAAGAGTGTTTCAGTAGTGTGTGTGTGATAAAAATATTTCAGTTGTTTATGTGAGAGCATTTCAGTAGTGTGTATAAGAGTGTTTCAGTAGTGTGTACAAGAGTGTTTCAGTAGTGTGTGTGTGAGAAAAAGATTTCAGTTGTTTATGTGAGAGCATTTAAGTTGTGTGTATAAGAGTGTTTCAGTAGTGTGTGTGTGTGAGAAAAAGATTTCAGTTGTTTATGTGAGAGCATTTCAGTAGTGTGTATAAGAGTGTTTCATTAGTGTGTGTGAGAGAAAAACATTTCAGTTGTTTATGTGAGAGCATTTCAGTAGTGTACGTAAGAGTGTTTCAGTAGTGTGTACAAGAGTGTTTCAGTAGTGTGTGTGTGTGTGTGAGAAAAATATTTCAGTTGTTTATGTGAGAGAATTTCAGTAGTGTGTATAAGAGTGTTTCAGTAGTGTGTACAAGAGTGTTTCAGTAGTGTGTGTGAGAAAAAGATTTCAGTTGTTTATGTGAGAGCATTTAAGTTGTGTGTATAAGAGTGTTTCAGTAGTGTGTGTGTGAGAAAAAGATTTCAGTTGTTTATGTGAGAGCATTTCAGTAGTGTGTATAAGAGTGTTTCATTAGTGTGTGTGAGAGAAAAACATTTCAGTTGTTTATGTGAGAGCATTTCAGTAGTGTACGTAAGAGTGTTTCAGTAGTGTGTACAAGAGTGTTTCAGTAGTGTGTGTGTGTGTGAGAAAAATATTTCAGTTGTTTATGTGAGAGCATTTCAGTAGTGTGTATAAGAGTGTTTCAGTAGTGTGTACAAGAGTGTTTCAGTAGTGTGTGTGTGAGAAAAAGATTTCAGTTGTTTATGTGAGAGCATTTAAGTTGTGTGTATAAGAGTGTTTCAGTAGTGTGTGTGTGTGAGAAAAAGATTTCAGTTGTTTATGTGAGAGCATTTCAGTAGTGTGTATAAGAGTGTTTCATTAGTGTGTGTGAGAGAAAAACATTTCAGTTGTTTATGTGAGAGCATTTCAGTAGTGTACGTAAGAGTGTTTCAGTAGTGTGTACAAGAGTGTTTCAGTAGTGTGTGTGTGTGTGAGAAAAATATTTCAGTTGTTTATGTGAGATAATTTCAGTAGTGTGTATAAGAGTGTTTCAGTAGTGTGTACAAGAGTGTTTCAGTAGTGTGTGTGTGAGAAAAAGATTTCAGTTGTTTATGTGAGAGCATTTAAGTTGTGTGTATAAGAGTGTTTCAGTAGTGTGTGTGTGAGAAAAAGATTTCAGTTGTTTATGTGAGAGCATTTCAGTAGTGTGTATAAGAGTGTTTCATTAGTGTGTGTGAGAGAAAAACATTTCAGTTGTTTATGTGAGAGCATTTCAGTAGTGTATGTAAGAGGTAATTCTGAATAATGTCCCTAACGGCCCCTCATAGTTTGGGGTCCATTCTGAGGTATCAGATTGTGCTTTTCGCACGCAACATTTGAGCAAGATCCAATCAAAACTGTCCGCCGTGTTCCACGAACAAAACCAGATTGTGATGGACGAGTGACTTATAGCTTTGTCTTGGTGGTGTCGGACAAAAATGCAGGGTTTTTCAAATTACTTAGCACAAATGTACTATAAAAATAGATTTACAATTTTTTTAAAGAAAATTATGTAAAAAAACACAAAAAAAACAGAAACTTTTTAAATAAAAAATCTCCAATGGATGTCTCTGTTCCTATACAAAATTCAATGCATAGTTCAAATATTTCAAATATTATTAAAAATAAAATAATACAAGATTTTATCAAATTAATTCATGCATTTAATGTTTTATTTTTACACATTTTGTCAATCATTTATTCTTTAAAAAATATATATTTATTATTTTATTAAATATTAAATATACATTTGAGAAGAAAATACCAAAGTCTTATGGAGCCTCCTGTTACCCTCATTGGAGTTAATAAAATGCTAACCTTTTTTTTTTTTTTAATTGTTTAAAAAGTTTTAAACAGCACAATTAAATAAAGGCCAATTTAATGTGTTAGTTATATTTAAATATGAATGGAGCCTCCTGTTACCCTCATTGGAGTCAATAAAAAGCTGGAAAAAAAATATTAAAAAAACATTTTTCAATATTTTAAACAGCACAATAAATTAACACATTAATTTAATGTTTTAGTTATATTTAAAAAAAAAAAAAAATTAATATTTAGATGTTAAATTGAGCAATGAATACCAAAGTCTTATGGAGCCTCCTGTTACCCTCATTGGAGTCAATAAAAAGCTGGAAAAAAAATATTAAAAGGTTTTTTTCAATATTTTATTAAATATACATTTAGGAAGAAAATACAAAGGTCTTTTGGGGCCTCCTGTTACCCTCATTGGAGTTAATAAAATGCTGAAAAAAATATATAATTTTTTTTTTTCAATATTTTAAACAGCACAATAAAATAAAGGCCAATTAATGGATTAATTTAATGTTTTAGTTATATTTAAAAATATATATTTATTAATATTTAGATGTTAATTTGAGCAAGAATACCAAAGTCTTATGGAGCCTCCTGTTACCCTCATTGGAGTCAATAAAAAGCTGGAAAAAAATTATTAAAAGGTTTTTTTCAATATTTTATTAAATATACATTTAAGAAGAAAATACAAAAGTCTTATGGGGCCTCCTGTTACCCTCATTGGAGTTAATAAAATGCTGAAAAAAATATATAAAAATTTTTTTTCAATATTTTAAACAGCACAATAAAATAAAGGCCAATTAACGTATTCATTTAATGTTTTAGTTATATTTTAAAAAAAATTATGTATTAATATTTAGATGTTAATTTGAGCAATGAATACCAAAGTCTTATGGAGCCTCCTGTTACCCTCATTGGAGTCAATAAAAAGCTGAAAAAAAATTATTAAAAGGTTTTTTTCAAAATTGTATTAAATATACATTTAAGAAGAAAATACAAAGGTCTTATGGGGCCTCCTGTTACCCTCATTGGAGTTAATAAAATGCTGAAAAAAAAATATAAATTTTTTTTTTCAATATTTTAAACAGCACAATAAAATAAAGGCCAATTAACGCATTCATTTAATGTTTTAGTTATATTTAAAAAAAAAAATCATTTATTAATATTTAGATGTTAATTTGAGCAGTGAATACCAAAGTCTTATGGAGCCTCCTGTTACCCTCATTTGAGTTAATAAAATGCTGAAAAAAATATATTAAAAAAATGTTTTCAATATTTTAAACAGCACAATAAAATAAAGGCCAATTAATGCAATAATTGCATGTGTTAGTTATATTTAAACGTGTTTTATTTATTAATATTTAGATATTAATTTGAGCAGTTAATACCAAAGTCAGAGGGAGTCACGTTGGTGGGATTCAATAAAATGCTGAATTTTTTTTTTTTTAAAACAATCATTAAATACTTTTAAACAGCACAATAAAAATAAAGGGCAAATAATCAACCCATTTTTTATTTTGATTGTGTCGGACTGCAGTGGTTGTGTGGTTTTTTTTGCACGCTTGAGTTGTTGTGACAGACGGACAAGCCTAAAGGCGCCAGACAACAACGTCCTCCTCCATCTTTGCCTTGGCCTAATCAGGTCGGAGCCCCTCCTCAACCCCCCCCTCTCTTCTTCGTCTTTACTGGACAGTCACGTGACCCGCAGCAGTGTGTGTTTGTGTTCAAATTAAAGCATGTGCAACATGTGCGGAGACTAGTGGCGTTCAGGAGGCTCTCGGGTTTGCCAAATATAGTTTGATTTGACATTCCACTGAGATGCCTCTCCACACGAGGACGCCGCCATCGCCGCCATCGCCGACGTGGGAGAGCGTTGCGGCGCGCAGGTGAGGGAGAAGAGCGCACGTGGCCGTTAAAGCAAATTTTAATTATTCTCATTGTCACAAACCGCCAGCCGAGCGCCCACTCGTGTTATTGTTAGCGCCGCGCCGGTCCCGCCTCTTCGTGGCGAAACGGACACGAGTGTCAATCCGATTCAATCAGCGGCGTGACTGAGGTGACTGAGAGCAAACAAAATGGTGCAAAGATCCGAACACATCCAGACAAAAAAAAAAAGAGAATGCGTCGTGATATGCGGCGTAGCTGAGCGACAGTGTGGGCGTTTGCATTATGGCGTATGTGAGGGTCGTGGAGGTCGCCGTTAGCGGGCATGCATGGGCGAGCAAGTTTGGAGGCGCGCTAAGAAGCAAACAAGTACAACAGAATCAAATGGATCATGGAGGGGGGAAATAACATGAAGAAGAACGAAAGCAAGGCTGCAGAGTTGCCGTGGTAACCGCCACACCGCCGTCTTTGACACCTGCCAACACCTGTAAAAACACCACTTGTCTAGAATTGGTTAATAGGAGGCGAAATATGGTTATCGTCACCAGAGGTGGGTAGAGTAGCCAGAAATTGTACTCAAGTAAGAGTACTGTTACTTTACAGATGTATTACTCAAGTAAAAGTAAGGAGTAGTCACCCAAATATTTACTTGAGTAAAAGTAAAAAGTATGTTGTGGAAAAACTACTCAAGTACTGAGTACCGTATTTTCCGCACTATAAGGCGCACCTAAAAACCACAAATTTTCTCAAAAGCTGACAGTGCGCCTTATAACCCGGTGCGCTTTATATATGGATAAATATTACGATTCATTTTCATAAAGTTTCGGTCTCGCAACTTCGGTAAACAGCCGCCATCTTTTTTCCCGGTAGAACAGGAAGCGCTTCTTCTTCTACGCAAGCAACCGCCAAGGTAAGCACCCGCCCCCATAGAACAGGAAGCGCTTTCTTCTTCTACTGTAAGCAACCACCCGCCCGCGTAGAAGAAGAAAAAGCGCGCGGATATCACCGTACGTTTCATTTCCTTTGTGTGTTTACATCTGTAAAGACCACAAAATGGCTCCTACTAAGCGACAGGGATCCGGTTCATGAAAAGACGCAATCTCTCCATCCGCACACGGATTACTATTTCACAGCAACTGATATTCCTGTGAACCGCACTGTGGATACAACGGGAGCACGTACGGTGAATATTCGCACCACAGGGAATGAGAAGTCATCCTTCACTGTGGTTCTAGCTTGCCATGCTAATGGCCAGAAACTTCCACCCATGGTGATATTCAAAAGGAAGACCTTGCCAAAAGAGACCTTTCCAGCCGGCGTCATCATAAAAGCTAACTCGAAGGGATGGATGAAGAAAAGATGAGCGAGTGGTTAAGGTAAGTTTAAGTTTACGCGAAGAGGCCGGGTGGCTTTTTTCACGCAGCTCTGTCCATGTTGATATACGTATGTTTGTGATTGCACATTTGCGTACATTTTGGGAGTGAACAGAGTTGTTAGAACGCTGGTTTTTAATATATTATTAAAGTTTGACTGACCTATCTGACTGTTTTTTTGACATTCCTTTAGCGCAGTTAGATGCGGCTTACAACACGGGGCGGCTTATAGGTGGACAAAGTTTTGAAATATGCCGTTCATTGAAGGCGCGGCTTATAACCCAGGGCGCCTTATGGTGCGGAAAATACGGTAACTGATGAGCAGTGTTGGGACTAACGCGTTACAAAGTAACGCGTTACTGTAACGCCGTTACTATCGGCGGTAACTAGTAATCTAACGCGTTATTTTTTATATTCAGTAACTCAGTAACCGTTACTACATGATGCGTTACTGCGTTATTTTGCGTTATTTTTTATGTAGTATCGGCTAGAAACTGAGAAGATCTGAGTGTTGCAGCGCTGCTGAAGTACGTCTGTCTGTGTGTACGTGTGTGTGTGTGTGTGTGTGTGTGTGTGTGTGTGTGTGTGTGTGTGTGTGTGTGTGTGTGTGTGTGTGTGTGTGTGTGTGTGTGTGTGTGGGTGTGTGTGCAGGGCCGGCCCGTGGCATAGGCCGTATAGGCAAATGCTAAGGGCGCCGTCCATCAGGGGGCGCCACGCCAGTGCCACAAATGTTGGAGAAAAAAAAAAAAAAAAAAGTTGGTACTATTATTTCTAAATACAAAGAATAATCCCACGTTAATTAAAATGCAAAGTAAAGCCTATTTAATACAAATATTATTTGTTACAACATTACGCCCCCTCCTCCCCCCGCACGGTGCGCCCCCTCCCTTCCCGTATCATGACTCTTTTTGGACGTCACCACATCAAAAAAAATCAACACAAGATGCCAAAACTGTCAGGTGCCCAGGGAAGAAAAAAGAGAAAAGAAGAGGAGGAGAAACGAGAAAAGACAGAGGTAGCAGGTAGGTAACGTTAGCCTACATGAAATGATTTGTCTGTTACAGAATGTGATAGTAACCTGGCTTTTTAGCATTAAGCTAATGTTACATGAGTCGGCAATTGCTAATCAATAAATAGCTAGTTCTGTTTTAACGTCGGGTTAATATTGTGGAGGGGGCTAAATTGTTATGGAAAATAATAATGTAACGTTAGGTAATTACAGTACTCCCACCTTACATTCCTCAGGGACATTTCTTTCTTTCTTTAGTTTATTTGGAACATGAACACACTTACATCATAATACATCACACAATTTCATATCATTTCATTTTACATCATGCCCGAAAAGGAGTAGGAAGAAGCAAAGCTTATTTAATCCTACCCCTTTCCCACTTCAAAGCGTTTACAAATATATAGAATCATTTACTGACCTTTTTATATAATAAAATAACATCTATGAATTAGTATACAACAGTTTTGTAATATGTAATTAATTAATTAATTCAGTCATTATTAACATACTGAGATGAAGAATATCTTATTTTCAATAAGGTTGAAAGTATTTCTCATAATTCTTCTTCTTTGTACTCTGTAAGCACTATTATTTTGAACAACCTCTTAAACTGGATCATATCAGTACAATTTTTAACTTCTTTACTTAATCCATTCCATAATTTAATTCCACATACTGATATGCTAAAAGTTCTAAGTGTTGTACGTGCATATAAATGTTTGTATTAGATCTTTTACGCAGGTGTTTTTTGTTTACATTGTTATTGCCTTCTGGTTAGCTAATGTTTGCCCTGCAGGTAATAGTCACTTTTCCACCCCTTTATATATTAGGTATAGTTGTAAGTAAAAAAAAAAGGTCAAAGACAAAGCTATTCGGGTTCTTGTGAGTATATACACTTCACTGCCGATGTGGGGGGGCGCCACCTAAAATCTTGCCTAGGGCGCCAGATTGGTTAGGGCCGGGCCTGTCTGCGCACTTCATAGTCCATGCCAAGTACATTTTTTTTTGTTTGTTTATTAATGCCACAGTTAGTGTTTTTGTTTAATTGTTCACAGTTTTTGCCCACGTGCAAGTCTTTTTGTTTCGTTAGTCAAGTTTGTACATCCGCCTTGAGCGCACTTTTTGTTCCTTTGAGTGTTATAAATAAATATAAATAAATATGTATTTACCTTCACGCCATGACCAGTCCAGCTTTACTTGCATCTCGGGAAAACAAACACACCATAGTCCACGTCCTGACACATATGAGTTGGGAAATAGTGTTAGATGTAAATATAAACGAAATACAATGATTTGCAAATCCTTTTCAACCCATATTCAATTGAATGCACTACAAAGACAACATATTTGATGTTCAAACTCATAAACTTTATTTATTTTTTGTGCAAATAATCATTAACTTAGAATTTCATGGCTGCAACACGTGCCAAAGTAGTTGGGAAAGGGCATGTTTACCACTGTGTTACATGGCCTTTCATTTTAACAACACTCAGTAAATGTTTGGGACCTGAGGAGACACATTTTTTTAAGATTCTCAGGTGGAATTCTTTCCCATTCTTGCTTGATGTACAGCTGGGAAAGAATTCCACCTGAGAATCTTAAAAAATGTGTCTCCTCAGGTCCCAAACATTTACTGAGCGTTGTTAAAATGAAAGGCCATGTAAAGTTAAGTTGTTCAACAGTCCGGGGGTCTCCGTTGTGCTATTTTAGGCTTCATAATGCGCCACACATTTTCAATGGGAGACAGGTCTGGACTACAGGCAGGCCAGTCTAGTACCCGCACTCTTTTACTATGAAGCCACGTTGATGTAACACGTGGCTTGGCATTGCCTTGCTGAAATAAGCAGGGGCGTCCATGGTAACGTTGCTTGGATGGCAACATATGTTGCTCCAAAACCTGTATGTACCTTTCAGCATTAATGGTGCCTTCACAGATGTGTAAGTTACCCATGTCTTGGGCACTAATACACCCCCATACCATCACACATGCTGGCTTTTCAATTTTGCGCCTATAACAATCCGGATGGTTCTTTCCCTCCTTGGTCCGGAGGACACGACGTCCACAGTTTCCAAAAACAATTTGAAATGTGGACTCGTCAGACCACAGAACACTTTTCCACTTTGTATCAATCCATCTTAGATGAGCTCAGGCCAAGCGAAGCCGACGGCGTTTCTGGGTGTTGTTGATGAACGAGTTTTAACTTGTACTTACAGATGTAGCGACCAACTGTAGTTACTGACAGTGGGTTTCTGAAGTTTTCCTGGGCCCACGTGGTGATATCCTTTACACACTGATGTCGCTTGTTGATGCAGTGAAGCCTGAAGGGATCGAAGGTCACGGGCTTAGCTGCTTACGTGCAGTGATTTCTCCAGATTCTCTGAACCCTTTGATGATATTACGGACCGTAGATGGTGAAATCCTTAAATTCCTTGCAATAGCTGGTTGAGAAAGGTTTTTCTTAAACTGTTCAACAATTTGCTCACGCATTTGTTAACAAAGTGGTGGCCCTCGCCCCATCCTTGTTTGTGAATGACTGAGCATTTCATGGAATCCACTTTTATACCCAATCATGGCACCCACCTGTTCCCAATTTGCCTGTTCACCTGTGGGATGTTCCAAATAAGTGTTTGATGAGCATTCCTTAACTTTATCAGTATTTATTGCCACTTTTCCCAACTTCTTTGTCACGTTTTGCTGGCATCAAATTTTAAAGTTAATGATTATTTGCAAAAAAAAAAAAAATGTTTATCAGTTTGAACATCAAATATGTTCTCTTTGTAGCATATTCAACTGAATATGGGTTGAAAATGATTTGCAAATCTTTGTATTCCATTTATATTTACATCTAACACAATTTCCCAACTCATATGGAAACGGGGTTTGTACATTAACATAAAAAACATGAAGGCCAATTGAGCCACAATAACTTAACAGCGCCATAGGCTCAGTAGGCAGAGATTACAAAGGGAAATAACAAGTTAGCCTTTACGCAAACCATAAACTGATAGGTGTGGGCTGCACCTGGGAACACACTGTGCACTTCTGATTGGTGTTTCTATGCGTGTGCGACTGTGCGTGTGTGTGTGTGTGTGTGTGTGTGTCTGTCTATGAGGCTGCAGTGCGTTAATAAATGTCCCCACACGATGTACATTTGACAGTGATTCATAGCAGGGAAGCTAACATCAGCCTACGGTGACAGCCAAAATATCTACTAACGTTACTTACCGTGATGTGCTTCCTCAAATTTGACGTTGAGTTCATGTAAGCTTAAGCTTGTTGTCGTTTGCCGCTGAAACTTTATGTGCAGTTAATCATGTGA
This sequence comes from Nerophis lumbriciformis, assembly GCF_033978685.3. Taxonomy (NCBI): domain Eukaryota; kingdom Metazoa; phylum Chordata; class Actinopteri; order Syngnathiformes; family Syngnathidae; genus Nerophis; species Nerophis lumbriciformis. The sequence continues at coordinate 6,232,843 of NC_084550.2, forward strand.
CCGCCTGGCTCTGTTTGATTGGGGAAACGGAGTCAAACGTCACCAGTCACTGCATTTGATTGGTGAAACTCAGGCATGCGATAGATCCTACTTTGAAGGTCTGTCTGACAAACCAAAACAAACAAAGCGTGCATTAACAGATCGATAAAAATCAGTAGCGAGTAGCGAGTTGAATGTAGATAAAAGTAGCGGAGTAAAAGTAGCGGAGTAAAAGTAGCGTTTCTTCTCTGTAAATATACTCAAGTAAAAGTAAAAGTATGTTGCATTAAAACTACTCTTAGAAGTACAATTTATCCCAAAAGTTACTCAAGTAGATGTAACGGAGTAAATGTAGCGCGTTACTACCCACCTCTGATCGTCACATTTCGCCCACTTCAGACCCTTAAAGGTTGCCCCGAAACACCCCCGGAAGAAGGAGAAAAAAAACACCGCAGATGCCTCGTTGTGGCATACTTGCCAACCTTGAGACCTCCGATTTCGGGAAGTGGGGGGAGGGGGTGGGCGTGGTCAGGGTGGGAGGGGGCGTGGTTGTGGGCGTGGCTAAAAGGGGAGGAGTATATTTACAGCTAGAATTCACCAAGTCAAGTATTTCATATATATATATATATATATATATATATATATATATATATATATATATATATATATATATATATATATATATATATAACAAATACTTGACGTTCAGTGAATTCTAGATATATATATATATATATATATATATATATATATATATATAACAAATACTTGACGTTCAGTGAATTCTAGATAGATATATATATATATATATATATATATATATATATATATATATATTTATTTTATTATATATATATATATGTGTATATATATATATATATATATATATATATAAATTTCATTATATATATATTAGAGATGCGCGGATAGGCAATTATTTCATCCGCAACCGCATCAGAAAGTCGTCAACCATCCGCAATCCACCCGATCTAACATTTGATCAGAACCGCATCCGCCCGCACCCGCCCGTTGTTATATATCTAATATAGACGATGCAAGGCATTAGTGAGGTTATAAAGCTTTTGCTTGTTAAAGAAAGGAGACTGATCCAATGCAGAACAGACATTCGCGTGCCACGCTGTCACGACCCAGACGCACACCAGTGCGCAATCATATGGGAGCCGCGCTGAGCGTACCTCCAAGCGCGTCTCGCTGCCGGCGACGGCCGGGTATATGGGCCCGACGCTCCAGCGCCATCCATTTTCAGGGCTAGTTGATTCGGCAGGTGGGTTGTTACACACTCCTTAGCGGGTTCCAACTTCCATGGCCACCGTCCTAGCTGCTGTCTATATCAACCAGGGTGAGCCCCACCCCTTTCGTGAGCGCACTGCGCGCGGAGTGACCCCTGTTACGCGCCCCCGGCCACGGGGGTGGCAGGTAAGCTGCTTACCTGCTGCGCGTGACGCCGGCCGCGGCGAAGGCGGACGAGGCGGGGTGTCGGTGCGGTGGGCGCGGTGGTGACCCTGGACGTGCGTCGGGCCCTTCTCGCGGATCGCCTCAGCTACGGCTCCCGGTGGGGCCCTCTCGGGGGAAGGGGCCTCGGTCCCGGACCCCGGCGAGGCGTCCCTTCTTCGCTCCGTAAAAGTGTCCATCTCTTTTTTTTTTTTCTTCTGTTGTGGCATATGCTGCAGGTGCCTGCTCGTTTTTCGTATGTGGGTAACAACATTTAACTATGTATATATATTTCCGAATTGGTTTAACTGCCACCCACCTGAATCTATTTAAAATCTAATTTTTTTTAATAATTTGAACCACCCGACCCGACCCGACCCGCGGATAAAATCTAATTTTTTTTAATTTCATCCGCCCGATCCGCGGATAATCCGCGGACTCCGCGGTTGTGCCCGCAAACCGCGCATCTCTAATATATATATATATATATATATATATATATATATATATATATATATATATATATATATATATATATATATATATATATATATATATATATATATATATATAAATAAATACTTGAATTTCAGTGTTCATTTATTTACACATATACACACACATAACACTCATCTACTCATTGTTGAGTTAAGGGTTGACTTGTCCATCCTTGTTCTATTCTCTGTCACTATTTTTCGAACCATGCTGAACACCCTCTCTGATGATGCATTGATGTGTGGCACGCACAAAAGTGCTTTCATCAAATGCACTAGATGGCAGTATTGTCCTGTTTAAGAGTGTCACAACATTGCTGTTTACGGCAGACGAACTGCTTTACGGTATACAAAAACGTGACTGCTGTTGTTGTGTGTTGTTGCCGCGCTGAGAGGACGTCAATGAAACTGCCTAACAATAAACCCACATAAGAAACCAAGAACTCGCCCTCCATCATTCTACAGTTATAACGTGATTGGGCAGGTATGCTGGTTATATCGTGGGTTAGCGGACTCAGGTCCTCATGGACCTGAGTCCGCCTGAATTTCGGGAGAAAATTTGTCCCGGGAGGTTTTCGGGAGAGGCGCTGAATTTCGGGAGTCTCCCGGACAATCCGGGAGGGTTGGCAAGTATGCGTTGTGGTCACATGACACACCTGGAGCCAAAGATCAGGCTTTTTTAATTTCAGACGTGTAGCAAAGCCTACTTTTTCAACCTCAACACCTCGTCATCAATGCCCGCAAAGTAGGAAAATTGATGTGTGTCAGGTTTAAACATCGATGACATCTATTAAAACAGACAAGAAGCAAGGAAGTAAACAGAGACAGAATTCAATTTGGCATATCCGACTTTTTACTGTCATCTGAGTTTTGTTTTTTAATGATTTCTACTGGTGGTGTGCCTCCGCATTTTTCCAACGCAAATAATGTGGCTCGGCACAAAAAAGGTTGCAAAACACTGCCTAGGGAGCGCTCGAGGCCCAACATTGGGCACTATGGTTAAAAAAAAACTGAAAACCTGAAAGTTCTATGATGGCTACAGCTTGACCCTTTAACAGAACTGCAAAAACTGAAATCTCAGTAAGACGAAATATGTCAAATAAGGGTGATATTTGCTTATTTTCTGTCTGATAAGCTAATTCTTCTCACTCAGCAGATTTTATTTTAGAGTGTGTTAGAATAATTGTTTGTAAGTTATCACAAAAAACTTTGTGTTGAAATGAGTTCCAGGCAAGAAGACAATGCTGTCTTTGAAACCTACCAAGAGTAAAGTTGTAAAACTCCGCCGTGGGAGGGGGTGAGGGGAGCAAGATGAAGGTGTTCCTGTGTTCTTTCATGTATGTAATCAACAGAAAGATATTGTCCTAACCCAAGGACTTCAAAGCGGAGAGATGACAGGATCTGCCCAATTTCCAGACGACCTCTTTTTGAAGTATTTTACGAACTCTTTTTGAACTATTTTATGGACCTCTTTTTCCACTATTGTGCGAACTCTTTTTGAACTGACCTTTTCTGTGAAATGTTTACGACCTTTTCTGTGAAGTTTTTGCGACCTGTGTCCTTTGGAGACAGTGGTGGTTCCAAAATAAAAGAAGGAGGCGTGCAATTTGTTGGCAGAGCATGCTGAGATACTGTACAAGGGTACAGTGTAAAGGCGACTCTCCTCAATATTGAGCCCAAATTGATTTCTGTCTCTGTTTGATTCTTTGTTTCCTGTCTTGTTTAATAGCTGTCATCAGTGTTTGAACCTGACAGAGTATTTTACTTATTTTAAGAGTTTTGGTCCTAAATGATCTCAGTAAGATATTACAGCTTGTTGCTGAGATTTGATGACCTATATTGAGTAAAACATGCTTGAAACTAGAATATCAAGTGTTGCAAAGCTGTGTCATCAACACTCGCAAGTATAAAACTACTTTTTTAAAGTAATAAATTCTTATTTCAAGGATGAAAAAAAAAACATGACTTTGACACAATTGTGTCTCATAATTAAAACAGATGACAGCCAAGTAGACTTTGCTGTTTTATTTTCAATGAAACAATAGAAAATACGCACTCATATAATAGTACAGTTGTTATTAGTGAGAATATACTTATTTTAAGGTATTGTTAGGTTCATTGAGGTTAGCTAATTAGGGACCGCAATGTCCCTTTGGGGCATTGTAATTGTAAGGTTTTATTATTATTATTCCGCCGCCTCTTTGAGCTGTAATTTGACCCCCTTAACATGCTTCAAAACTCACCATATTTGACACACACATCAGGACTGGCAATAATTGCCATCTAATAAAAAAAATTAAAAAAATTTTTAAAAAAAATTAAAAATTGCGCTCTAGCGCCCCCTAGGAAAAAATACAGACAAAACTGCTTGTAACTTCCGGTAGAAATGTCGTAGAGACATGAAGCAAAAACCTCTATGTAGGTCTGACGTAGACCTAGATTTCATACATTAACATTTTTCAGCAAAAATCAACAGGAAGTTAGCAATTCCCCCTTCAAAACAAAAGTTTAGTAAAAACAGTCACTTTTGCCTCTTTGAGCTGTAATTTGACCCCCTTAACATGCTTCAAAACTCACCAAACTAGACACACACATCAGGACTGGCGAAAATTGCGATCTAATAAAAAACCCAACCACAAAACTCAAAATTGCGCTCTAGCGCCCCCTAGGAAGAAAACACAGACACAACTGTTCCTAGGAAGAAAACTCAGACAAAACTGCCTGTAACTTCCAGTACGAATGTCATAGAGACATGAAACAAAAACATCTATGTAGGTCTCACTTAGACCTACATTTCATATATTGACAACCCTCAGCAAAAATCAACAGGAAGTTGGCAATTCCCCCTTCAGTACAAACGTTTACTAAAAACAGTCACTTTTGCCTCTTTGAGCTGTAATTTGACCCCCTTAACATGCTTCAAAACTCACCAAACTAGACACACACATCAGGACTGGCGAAAATTGCGATCTAATAAAAAACCCAACCTCAAAACACTAAATTGCGCTCTAGCGCCCCCTGGGAAGAAAACACAGACACAACTGCTCCTAGAAAGAAAACTCAGACAAAACTGCCTGTAACTTCCAATAGGAATGTCTTAGAGACATGAAACAAAAACCTCTATGTAGGTCTCACTTAGACCTACATTTCATATATTGACAACCCCCTGCAAAAATCAACAGTAAGTTTGCAATTCCCCCTTCAAAACAAAAGCTTTGTAAAAAAACGGTCACCTTTTTTCAAACACTATCTCCTCTGAGCGCGTTTGTCGTGTCGGCTTCAAACTAGCACAGGAGAGGGATTGAACCCTTCCGATTAAAAGTTGACCAAAGACTTTTAATTACTGCTCCGGTTTGGATTTTATGTGCCGTCAAAGTCGGTCCCGTCCATCGCTGCTTGCAGCTTTAATTTTACTTGTTTTGGAAAGTCTTGACAAGCCACATTTTCTTGTTCTATTGGCAGATAATTTTGCTTAGTTCAAATAAAATACCCCTCATTTTTGTATTTTTAGGGACCGAATGTCCCTTTGGGACAGAGGACCCTATTGTATTTCGTGCGTTTTATTATTATTATTATTCCGCCGCCTTTTTGAGCTGTAATTTGACCGCCTTAACATGCTTCAAAACCCACCATATTTGACACACACATCAGGACTGGCGAAAATTGCCATTTAATAAAAAAACCAAACCCCAAAACTCAAAATTGCGCTCTAGCGCTCCCTAGGAAAAAACACAGACAAAACTGCTTGTAACTTCCGGTAGGAATGTCGTAGAGACGTGAAACAAAAACTTCTATGTAGGTCTGACTTAGACCTAGATTTCATACATCAACCTCCTTTGGCAAAAATCAACAGGAAGTTGGCAATTCTCCCTTCAAAACAAAAGTTTAGTAAAAACAGTCACTTTTGCCTCTTTGAGCTGTAATTTGACCCCCTTAACATGCTTCAAAACTCACCAAACTGGACACACACACATCAGGACTGGCAAAAATTGCGATCTAATAAAAAAAAAAACCCAACCCCAAAACACTAAATTGCGCTCTAGCGCCCCTAGGAAGAAAACACAGACACAACTGCTCCTAGGAAGAAAACTCAGACAAAACTGCCTGTAACTTCCAATAGGAATGTCTTAGAGACATGAAACAAAAACCTCTATGTAGGTCTCACTTAGACCTACATTTCATATATTGACAACCCCCTGCAAAAATCAACAGGAAGTTGGCAATTCCCCCTTCAGTACAAAAGTTTACTAAAAACAGTCACTTTTGCCTCTTTGAGCTGTAATTTGACCCCCTTAACATGCTTCAAAACTCACCAAACTAGACACACACATCAGGACTGGCAAAAATTGCGATCTAATAAAAAACCCAACCTCAAAACTCAAAATTGCGCTCTAGCGCCCCCTGGGAAGAAAACACAGACACAACTGCTCCTAGGAAGAAAACTCAGACAAAACTGACTGTAACTTCCAATAGGAATGTCTTAGAGACATGAAACAAAAACCTCTATGTAGGTCTCACTTAGACCTACATTTCATATATTGACAACCCCCTGCAAAAATCAACAGTAAGTTTGCAATTCCCCCTTCAAAACAAAAGCTTTGTAAAAAAAACCGTCACCTTTTTTCAAACACTATCTCCTCTGAGCGCGTTTGTCGTGTCGGCTTCAAACTAGCACAGGAGAGGGATTGAACCCTTCCGATTAAAAGTTGACCAAAGACTTTTAATTACTGCTCCGGTTTGGATTTTATGTGCCGTCAAAGTCGATCCCGTCCATCGCTGCTTGCAGCTTTAATTTTACTTGTTTTGGAAAGTCTTGACAAGCCAAATGTTCTTGTTCTATTGGCAGATAATTTTGCTTAGTTCAAATAAAATACCCCTCATTTTTGTATTTTTAGGGCCCGCATGGCCCATTGTATAAGGACTCCCAAAGGGAGTCCTTATGCAATGGGACATAAGGACCTATTGAATTTGTAAGGTTTTATTAGGGCCCGCATGGCCCATTGTATAAGGACTCCCAAAGGGAGTCCTTATGCAATGGGACATAAGGACCTATTGAATTTGTAAGGTTTTATTATTATTATTCTTCCGCAACTTTGCGCTGTAATTTGACCCCGTTAACGTACTTCAAAACTCACCAAATTTTACACACACATCAGTAATATACGGCAAAACTTTTTATCAAAAAACCAAACCTCAAAACTCAAAATTGCGCTCTAGCGCCCCCTACGAAAAAAAAACTAGACTGCCTGTAACTCCCACTAGGAAGGTCGGAGAGACATGAAACAAAAACCTTTATGTAGGTGTGACTTAGACCTAGATTTCATAATAGTATATTCTTGGGCAAAAATCAACAGGAAGTTGGCAATTCCCCCTTCAAGACAAAAAAGTACTAAAAACAGTCACTTTTGCCTCTTTGAGCTGTAATTTGACCCCCTTAACATGCTTCAAAACTCACCGAACTGAACACACACATCAGGACTGGCAAAAATTGTGATCTAATAAAAAAAAACTAACACCAAATCTCAAAATTGTGCTCTAGCGCAATTTTTTAATGAAACGCACAAAAAACTGCTCCTCGGATGAAAAAACTGACAAAACTGCCTGTAACTCTCCCTGGAAAGGTCGGAGAGACATGAAACAAAAAACCTCTATGTAGGTCTCACTTAGACCTACATTTCATAAATTGACAACCCCCAGCAAAAATCAACAGGAAGTTTGCTATTCCCCCTTCAAAACAATTTTTTTGTAAAAACCGGTCACCTTCCTTCAAAAACTATCTCCTCTGAGCGCGTTTGTCGTTTCGGCTTCAAACTAACACAGGAGAGAGATTAAACCCTTGTGTATAAAATAACAGAACAGTGTTTTAATACCTGCTCCGGTTTTGATTTTATGACCCTTCAAAGACCCGCTGCGCTGATGCTGCTGCGCTGCTGTTTTTTTAAGATGGCTGCTTAAAAGCAGGAAGCACCAACGTGCCCACACAATGCAGACAAGGTAGGCACACTAGACAAAAGTCTTGGGACACTTAGGACTAGTTTATTTTTGTTTTTGAACACTGACTTTTTGCAGTGTATTTACATTGTTTCCTATGGGGACAAAAGGCTTCCAAAAACAGTTAAATTGAGTTTCCATTTTAGTTGTGTTTGTGTGCACACTGGTGCCAGTAGAGTTAAAAAAAATATTTAAAAAAAGGCACCATTGTTAAAAAAGTCACGTTTGATGACAAAATTATACAACCAGCAGCATGGCAACTTTATCACATCAGGCGGCTCTTTGCCCTTGCCCGTATTTGAAATTGAACACTTTTACTGGGAACCAATTTATGGTCGCCAAGTCTCGATGGGACCTCCTATTTGGCGGCGCGCTGGGGTTGCTAGGCGACGCGTGACGCAGGGGCCCGTGTTTGAGTGGGTGACGTCACTCGCGCACACAAACATGGGAGTTGACTGGAAGGACGTTTTAGGCCATTTATATCCACACTCAGACTCCCACACTATCACTTGAGCTGTAACATAAACACACACACACACACACTTTTGCAGCAGGTGTGTTGGCCGAGACCCAAAACTGTGCACGTCCCTGCAAGTGGACACCAGGCAACGTGACAGGCTGGAGTTAGCCCGCGGCCCGTCATCCGTTTGAAGCATCACCTGCAGCCATAAAATAAACAAACTGAATTTCTAACGTGAGATGGATCACCAGGGAGTGTGAAATGAAGAAAGATTCACGTTTCATGGCCTGCAGACGTGTTTACGGTTGGAATAATTATGCTTTTTAGCAACTCTGATTGCTGCATTTCATACAGGCTGCGGATTTATTTGGCCTCGGGCAAAGTGAGCTGCAGAAAAACTTGCGAGCTCCCAACAATGAGAAGCAACTGATTTGACCTCATACACACACACACACACACACACACACACACACACACACACGCACACACACCCACATATACAGTCGTGGTCAAAAGTTTACATACACTAGTAAAGAACATCATGTCATGGCTGTCTTGAGTTTCCAATACTTTCTACAACTCTTGTTTTTTTTTCCTGATAGAGTGATTGGAGCACACACAGGTAAAAGCCAGTAAATTAGAATATTTTGAAAAACTTGATTTATTTCAGTAATTGCATTCAAAAGGTGTAACTTGTACATTATATTTATTCATTGCACACAGACTGATGCATTCAAATGTTTATTTCATTTAATTTTGATGATTTGAAGTGGCAACAAATGAAAATCCAAAATTCCGTGTGTCACAAAATTAGAATATTACTTAAGGCTAATACAAAAAAGGGATTTTTAGAAATGTTGGCCAACTGAAAAGTATGAAAAAGAAAAATATGAGCATGTACAATACTCAATACTTGGTTGGAGCTCCTTTTGCCTCAATTACTGCGTTAATGCGGCGTGGCATGGAGTCGATGTGTTTCTGGCACTGCTCAGGTGTTATGAGAGCCCAGGTTGCTCTGATAGTGGCCTTCAACTCTTCTGCGTTTTTGGGTCTGGCATTCTGCATCTTCCTTTTCACAATACCCCACAGATTTTCTATGGAGCTAAGGTCAGGGGAGTTGGCGGGCCAATTTAGAACAGAAATACCATGGTCCGTAAACCAGGCACGGGTAGATTTTGCGCTGTGTGCAGGCGCCAAGTCCTGTTGGAACTTGAAATCTCCATCTCCATAGAGCAGGTCAGCAGCAGGAAGCATGAAGTGCTCTAAAACTTGCTGGTAGACGGCTGCGTTGACCCTGGATCTCAGGAAACAGAGTGGACCGACACCAGCAGATGACATGGCACCCCAAACCATCACTGATGGTGGAAACTTTACACTAGACTTCAGGCAACGTGGATCCTGTGCCTCTCCTGTCTTCCTCCAGACTCTGGGACCTCGATTTCCAAAGGAAATGCAAAATTTGCTTTCGTCAGAAAACATGACTTTGGACCACTCAGCAGCAGTCCAGCTCTTTTTTTCCTTAGCCCAGGTGAGACGCTTTTCGCGCTGTTTCTTGGTCAACAGTGGCTTGACACGAGGTATGCGGCAGTTGAAACCCATGTCTTTCAAGCGTCTCTTGGTGGTGGATCTTGAAGCACTGACTCCAGCAGCTGTCCACTCCTTCTGAATCTCCCCCACATTTTTGAATGGGTTTTTTTTCACAATCTTGACCAGGGCGCGGTGATCCCTATCGCTTGTACACTTTTTCTGACCACAGTTTTTCCTTCCCTTTGCCTCTCCATTAATGTGTTTGGACACAGAGCTCTGAGAACAGCCAGCCTCTTCAGCAATAACCTTTTGTGTCTTTCCCTCCTTGTGCAATGTGTCGATGGTTGCCTTTTGGACAGCTGTCAAATCTGAAGTCTTCCCCATGTTCGTGTAGGCTTCAGAACTGGACTGAGAGACCATTTAAAGCCCTTTGCAGGTGTTTTGAGTTAATCAGCTGATTAGTTTGTGGCACCAGGTGTCTTCAAAATTTAACCCTTACACAATATTCTAATTTTGTGACACACGGAATTTGGGATTTTCATTTGTTGCCACTTCAAATCATCAAAATTAAATGAAATAAACATTTGAATGCATCAGTCTGTGTGCAATGAATAAATATAATGTCCAAGTTACACCTTTTGAATGCAATTACTGAAATAAATCAAGTTTTTCAAAATATTCTAATTTACTGGCTTTTGCCTGTACTTGTTGGTCACAAAAAACATTCATGAAGTTTGCTTCTTTTATGAATTAATTATGGGTCTACTGAAAATGTGAGCAAATGTGCTGGGTCAAAAGTATACTGTCAGTTAATTATTTTAAGTAGCAATTATATAATCTGCAAACAAGTTCATATTAATTAAAAATAACAAGTTTAATAAACTTAAAAAAAAAGGAAAATGTAACTCACGCTCAATATTTTTAAGAGATCCACTATGGACTGGACTCTCTCACTATTATGTTAGATCCTCTCATGTCTGTGTAATCATGTTTTGTCTTAGTCATGTTTTGTTAGGTTATTGGACTTTTTAGTTTCTGGCTTTGCACTCCCTTGTCTTGTTTCCATGATTACCCCATTAGTTTCACCTGTTCCACGTTTGGACTCATTGTGCACTCTTGTTTGTCACCATAGCAACCCATTAGTTTTCACCTGTCACGTCACGCACCTGTTTCACGTTTTTGAGTCACGCACCTGTTTTCGTTAATCATGTCTGTAGTATTTAAGTTCATTGTTTTCAGTTTGTCTTTCTGGTGACATCCCCACATTTATGCTCTGCACACTCTCCACATACCCCTGACTTTCTGCTTCTCACTCTGTTTACCTCTGCGCACTTCATGCCATGTCAAGTAAGTTTTTTCTATTCATGCCACAGTTAGCGACTTTTGTTCATGTCCATAGTTTTTTGCCCACGTGCAAGTCTTTTTGTTTCGTTAGTCAAGTTTGTACTTCCGCCTTGAGCGCGCTTTTTGTTCCTTTGTTAGTGTAAAATAAATAATATTCACCTTCACGCCATGTCTGGTCCAAATGTTCATTTGCACCACGGGAGAACAAACCACGCCATAGTCCAATTCTTGACAGATCCACTATGGACTGGACTCTCACTATTATGTTAGATCCACTATGGACTGGGCTCTCACACTATTATGTTGGATCCACTATGGACTGGACTCTCACACTATTATGTTAGATCCACTATGGACTGGACTCTCACACTATTATGTTAGATCCACTATGGACTGGACTCTCACACTATTATGTTAGATCCACTATGGACTGGACTCTCACACTATTATGTTAGATCCACTATGGACTGGACTCTCACAATATTATGTTAGATCCACTATGGACTGGACTCTCACACTATTATATTAAATCCAGTATGGACTGGACTCTCACACTATTATGTTAGATCCACTATGGACTGGACTCTCACACTATTATGTTAGATCCACTATGGACTGCACTCTCACTATTATGTTAGATCCTCTATGGACTGGACTCTCACAATATTATGTTAAATCCACTATGGACTGAACTCTCACACTATTATGTTAGATCCACTATGGACTGGACTCTCACCATTATGTTAGATCCACTATGGACTGGACTCTCACACTATTATGTTAGATCCACTATGGACTGGACTCTCACACTATTATATTAAATCCACTATGGACTGGACTCTCACACTATTATGTTAGATCCACTATGGACTGGACTCTCACAATATTATGTTAGATCCACTATGGACTGGACTCTCACAATATTATGCTAGATCCACTATGGACTGGACTCTCACACTATTATGTTAGATCTACTATGGACTGGACTCTCACACTATTATGTTAGATCCACTATGGACTGGACTCTCACACTATTATATTAAATCCAGTATGGACTGGACTCTCACACTATTATGTTAGATCCACTATGGACTGGACTCTCACACTATTATATTAAATCCACTATGGACTGGACTCTCACTATTATGTTAGATCCACTATGGACTAGACTCTCACTCAATTATATTAAATCCACTATGGACTGGACTCTCACACTATTATGTTAGATCCACTATGGACTGGACTCTCACACTCTTATGTTAGATCCACTATGGACTGGACTCTCACTATTATGTTAGATCCACTATGGACTGGACTCTCACACTCTTATATTAAATCCACTATGGACTGGACTCTCACAATATTATGTTAGATCCACTATGGACTGGACTCTCACACTATTATGTTAGATCCACTATGGACTGGACTCTCACACTATTATGTTAGATCCACTATGGACTGGACTCTCACACTATTATATTAAATCCACTATGGACTGGACTCTCACACTATTATGTTAGATCCACTATGGACTGCACTCTCACTATTATGTTAGATCCTCTATGGACTGGACTCTCACAATATTATGTTAAATCCACTATGGACTGAACTCTCACACTATTATGTTAGATCCACTATGGACTGGACTCTCACACTATTATGTTAGATCCATTATGGACTGGACTCTCACACTCTTATGTTAGATCCACTATGGACTGGACTCTCACCATTATGTTAGATCCACTATGGACTGGACTCTCACACTATTATGTTAGATCCACTATGGACTGGACTCTCACACTATTATATTAAATCCACTATGGACTGGACTCTCACACTATTATGTTAGATCCACTATGGACTGGACTCTCACACTATTATGTTAGATCCACTATGGACTGGACTTTCACACTATTACGTTAGATCCACTATGTACTGGACTCTCACATTATTATGTTAGATCCACTATGGACTGGACTCTCACACTATTATATTAAATCCACTATGGACTGGACTCTCACTATTATGTTAGATCCACTACGGACTAGACTCTCACTCAATTATATTAAATCCACTATGGACTGGACTCTCACACTCTTATGTTAGATCCACTATGGACTGGACTCTCACCATTATGTTAGATCCACTATGGACTGGACTCTCACACTATTATGTTAGATCCACTATGGACTGGACTCTCACACTATTATATTAAATCTACTATGGACTGGACTCTCACACTATTATGTTAAATCCAGTATGGACTGGACTCTCACACTATTATGTTAGATCCACTATGGACTGGACTCTCACACTATTATATTAAATCCACTATGGACTGGACTCTCACTATTAAGTTAGATCCACTATGGACTAGACTCTCACTCAATTATATTAAATCCACTATGGACTGGACTCTCACACTATTATGTTAGATCCACTATGGACTGGACTCTCACAATATTATGTTAGATCCACTATGGACTGGACTCTCACACTATTATGTTAGATCCACTATGGACTGGACTCTCACAATATTATGTTACATCCACTATGGACTGGACTCTCACTATTATGTTAGATCCACTATGGACTGGACTCTCACACTATTATGTTAGATCCACTATGGACTGGACTCTCACACTCTTATGTTAGATCCACTATGTACTGGACTCTCACACTATTATGTTAGATCCACTATGGACTGGATTCTCACAATATTATGTTAGATCCACTATGGACTGGACTCTCACACTTTGGACTGGACTCTCACACTATTATATTAAATCCACTATGGACTGGACTCTCACACTATTATGTTAGATCCACTATGGACTGGACTCTCACACTATTATGCTAGATCCACTATGGACTGGACTCTCACACTCTTATATTAAATCCACTATGGACTGGACTCTCACACTATTATATTAAATCCACTATGGACTGGACTCTCACACTATTATGTTAGATTCTATATGGACTGCACTCCCACTATTATGTTAGATCCACTATGGACTGGACTCTCACTATTAAGTTAGATCCACTATGGACTAGACTCTCACACTCTTATGTTAGATCCACTATGGACTGGACTCTCACACTATTATATTAAATCCACTATGGACTGGACTCTCACACTATTTTACTAGATCCACTTGACGTCCATTGCACCGGTCGCCCAGGGGGAGGATTGGGGTCTCCACATCTGCGGTCCCCTCCAAGGTTTTTTCATTGTCCCATTGGGTTGAGTTTTTCCTTGCCCTGATGTGGGACCTGAGCCGAGGATGTCGTTGTGGCTTGTGCAGCCCTTTGAGACACTTGTGATTTAGGGCTATATAAGTAAACATTGATTTGATTTGGATTTACAGTGTAAAATAAAGAAAAATAAAGACAAAAATACCAGTATGAACGCTTCAGTAGGCCCACTAGATGAGGAAAGTGTGATCTGGACGAGGATATGAAAGATAAACATGAAGGCAGTCTTCACGGCGGCTTGAAGGACATCAAACTTTGCTTTGTTCAACAGGCCAGCTCATTAGCTGCACCAGTCATCTTCAGAGAGGAGCACAGTTTGCGGAAAGCATCCGTCGTGGAGGACAGGCTCTGATAATCAACTCGGTGGTCTCTGCGTGAGTCCCAGCGGGCGTTCGGACAAATTGCGCTCGTATCGACGAGAGAGGGGCTGGCATCGACGGCGCGGCGCCGCTCATTCGGAAGCGCTTTGACAGCGCCGTGACAAAGCTTCCCCGCTGGACGTCCCGCCATGACAATGGGCCTCTGCCCAGATTATGTCGCTACACGCTTCCCCCCCCAAATACCTTTCTCTGCCACGCTAAGCGTCGACGATACATCAGCCCTATCCTTGACACCGGCTCCATTATTTCATCGTTCCCCGCCGCTCCTGCGCCCGCCTTAATAGCATCCGCGCCATTCCCACGATGCATTAGCCCATACGCTGCGACGCACCAACCTCCGGTCGTTATATGACGAGGCCTTATTGTTCGCCGGTGGCAATTTCCAACACGCTGAAGTGTGTCCCTTCGCCGGCAAGCGGAGATGGATTATGGAGATGAGCGTGATTATTATGGGCGAGGGTTTGTTGACGGCATCCGCCATGTGGAACAAACATGTTCCGACACAGGGAGGACGACCATAACACTTAAGTTGCGCATTTTGAGCTTTCATTGTCTCTGCGGAAACAACAAGATTCTGGTCAAAGTGGACCCCGGGGTGACTTAGAATCAGAGGTGGGTAGTAGAGATGCGCGGTTTGCGGACACAACCGCGGAGTCCGCGGATTATCCGCGGATCGGGCGGATGAAATTAAAAAAAATAAGATTTTATCCGCTCGCGGGTCGGGTCGGGCGGATTAATTAGATTTTTTTTTTTTTTTTTTTTTTTTTGCGGGTGGCAGTTAAACCAATTGGGAAATATATATACATAGTTAAATGTTGTTACCCACATACGAAAAACAAGCAGGCACCTGCTGCATATGCCACAACAGAAGAAAAAAAAAGAAAAGAGATGGACACTTTTACGGAGCGGAGAAGGGACGCCTCGCCGGGGTCCGGGACCGAGGCCCCTTCCCCCGAGAGGGCCCCACCGGGAGCCGTAGCTGAGGCGATCCGCGAGAAGGGCCCGACGGTCACTACCGCGTCCACCGCACCGACACCCCGCCTCGTCCGCTTTCGCCGCGGCCGGCGTCACGCGCAGCAGGTAAGCAGCTTACCTGCCCGCCACCCCCGTGGCCGGGGGCTCGTAACATGGGTCACTCCGCGCGCTCCGCCCGCGCAGCTTACCTGCTTGCCACCCCTGTTGCCGGGGGCGCGTAAAAGGGGTCACTCCGCGCTCAGTGCGCTCACGAAAGGGGTGGGGCTCACCCTGGTTGATATAGAGAGCAGGACGGTGGTCATGGAATTTCATTTAAGGTTTGTGATAAACCATCAAACTCATTCGTTAAAAGGACTCTATAGTAATATAAAGCGAAATTTTCTGGACATTATCATGCAAGAAAAGTTTATTTTTGGGATCGCGATCACCGCGTAATGATTTTTAAAGGTTGCATTACATTATTAACTGTCCCATGTGATCAGCCAGTGCGATTGGAAGTCCATGCTCAATTATTGCCTCCGTAAATAAAACTTCGGCATTTATCACATCCAAAGAATCTGTTTGGGCGACGAAAAACGTTGAAAGTTTTCCACTTGTATCGCTAGCAACGGCATTAGACTTGTGTTTTTTTGTCCCAACGTGGTCTTTTACATCGCTAATTCCTCCGTGTCCGATCGAAAAATCTTGTCTGCACAAGGTGCAATTCGCGTAGTTTTCACCCTTTTTTTATTTTTTTATTATTAATATTAGATATATAACAACGGGCGGATGGCGGCGGATGCAGTTCTGATCAAACGTTACATCGGGTGGATGGCGGATGGATGACGACTTTCTGACGCGGTTGCGGATGAGATAAATTGCCTATCCGCGCATCTCTAGTGGGTAGTAACGCGCTACATTTACTCCGTTACATCTACTTGAGTAACTTTTGGGATAAATTGTACTTCTAAGAGTAGTTTTAATGCAACATACTTTTACTTTTACTCGAGTATATTCATAGAGAAGAAACGCTACTTTTACTCCGCTACTTTTATCTACATTCAGCTCGCTACTCGCTACTAATTTTTGATCGATCTGTTAATGCACGCTTTGTTTGTTTTGGTCTGTCAGACAGACCTTCATAGTGCCTGCGTTTCAACAAATACAGTCACTGGTGACGTTCACTCCGTTCCACCAATCAGATGCAGTCACTGGTGACGTTGGACCAATCAAACAGAGCCAGGCGGTCACATGACCTGACTTAAACAAGTTGAAAAACGTATTGGGGTGTTACCATTTAGTGGTCAATTGTACGGAATATATACTGTACTGTGCAATCTACTAATAAAAGTTTCAATCAATCAATCAAAAGTGTGAAGGAAAAAATACCCTTTTGTATTTCAACCGTACATCCCGTCAAAAGCCTAAAGACTGACTGCACAGTTCCTGTCTTCACAATAAAAGTGCCGCTCCATCGCGCCTGCACTTTCAAAACAAGAGTCTCCGAAAGCCAGCGCAAACAAGCTAGCGAGCTACGGAGTTTGCCGCCAATGTATTTCTTGTAAAGTGTATAAAAACGAATATGGAAGCTGGACAAATAAGATGCCAAAAACCAACCACTTTCATGTGGTATTAGACAGAAAGGAGGAACTTTTTTTCTCCTCTATTTGAAAACGTAGACGTTATCAGCACTACTGTCTGATTACAATCAATGCAAGTCATCAGAATCAGGTAATACACCAACTTATATTCTTGTCTTCATGAAAGAAAGGAATCTATATGTGTTAAACATGCATGTATATTCATTAAAACACCTTTAACATGTAAACAAAAACGGCAAAATAAATAAATATAAATTATATACTGTATATATATATGTGTGTGTATATATATATATATATATATATATATATATATATATATGTATATGTATATATATATATAAATGTGTGTATATATATATATGTGTGTATATATATATATATGTGTGTATGTATATATATGTATTTATATGTATGTGTGTATATATGATATGTGTGTGTATGTTACTCATCAGTTACTCAGTACTTGAGTAGTTTTTTCACAACATACTTTTTACTTTTACTCAAGTAAATATTTGGGTGACTACTCCTTACTTTTACTTGAGTAATAAATCTCTAAAGTAACAGTACTCTTACTTGAGTACAATTTCTGGCTACTCTACCCACCTCTGCTTAGAATGCATGACGCAAAACCAAAGTTTGACTACAGAAAAAGAATGATATATCATCGGTGCCCAACACAAAACCCCAAAGCTTGCTCAATAGTGCCCCTTGTATTTTAACTTCTACCACCATTTTCCCGTTTCGGTCCAAAACCCGACTTGACCAAATGAGCCGAAATCAAATTTGGATGGACCATGACAAATTGAATGCAAGACTCTGTCCTGGAGTTGTATGATGTTTGTGTGAGCAAACTCTTGTACTCCTGAATTACTGCATGCAAAGGGAGGAAAGTACGTCAAAACATCCGCCCTACTGTGTAGCCCACGGGTCCCCGTACTACGGCCCTGTGGGTAGTCCGAGTAAATATATATATATATATTAATTTATTTATTATTTATTTATTTATATTTTTTTTGCAATACATATTTTTAAGCTCTCCTTTTTCGCCCATCCATTTCCTACTGCTTGTTACTGAGTAAAAAATATATATATTTTTTTTATTATAATTGTTTTTAATCTGTCCTTCTTCGCCCATCCATCAATCCATTTTCTACCGCTTGTTACTGAGCAAAAAAAAAAATATATATATATATATATATATATATATATTTTTTTTTTAGTTATTTTTTTTTTTAATCTCTCCTTTTTCGCCCATCATTCCTTTTTCTACCACTTCTTACTGAGTTAAAAAGCAAAAAAAAATGTTTCTTTTTAAATTATTTTTTTTTATCTGTCCTTCGCCCATCCATCAATCCTTTTTCTACCGCTTGTTACTGAGTAAAAAAAAAAAAAAAAAGTTGTCTGTAAAACCTTTTTTTTTAATCTGTCCTTTTTCACCCATCCATCAATCCTTTTTTTTACTGTTTGTTACTGGGTAAAATATATATATAAATATATATATATATATATATTTTTTTTTTAATCTGGCCTTTTTCGCCCATCCATTCTTTTTCTACCATTTGTTATTGAGTTAAAAAGCAAAATAAATAATTTTTCTTTTTGAATTATTTTTTTAATCTGTCCTTTTTCGCTCATCCATCAATCCCTTTTCAACCGCTTGTTACTGAGTAAAAAAAATATATAATTTTTTTTTTTAGTTATTATTTTTTTTAATCTGTCCTTTTTCGCCCATCCATCAATCCTTTTTCTACCGTTTGTTACTGGGTAAAATATATATATAAATTTTTTTTTTTTTTTATTATAATTTTTTAAAATCTGGCCTTTTTTTGCCCATCCATCAATCAATTTTCTACCGCTTGTTACTGAGTGAAAAAATAATTTAAAAAATGTTTCTTTTAAAAAAATTAAATTTTAATCCGTCCTTTTTCGCCCATCCATCAATTCATTTTCGACCGCTTATTACTGAGTAAAAATAAATAAATTTGTAATTCTTTTTTTTTTTTTTTTCTGTCCTTTTTTGCCCATCCATGAAGCTTTTTTCTACCGTTTGTTACTGGGTAAAATATATATATAGATTAAAAAAAAATATATATATATATACATATATATATATATATATATTTATATACATATATATATATTTTTTTTAATCCGTCCTTCTTTCGCCCATCCATCGATTCATTTTCGACCGCTTATTACTGAGTAATAAAATAAA